>NW_026690794.1:0-75000 GCF_019097595.1 Hemibagrus wyckioides | reverse complement strand
AAAAGCCAATCAGACCCTACTGTATGTCTCCATGCAGCCATAAGCCAAGGATGCCATACTGCTCTGTACATCACACACTCATACAGAAACACTCTCATTACTCTGTACTTAAATACACAAACCTAAACAAAGCACAGGTGACACCTATTAGACATAATGACAGAGACTGGAAACCAACAAAAAGGCAGTGGGGGTCTCTAGTGGCCAGAAAAAGTCACAACCCTGACAGGAAACTAGTAGATATTTTTCCTGTATATTTCAGTCTAGTTGTGTTGATATTTAACATGATCAGAAAATGACAGATGATTTTCAAAGTCTTTTGCTGTTTCATTATAAACTGGACATAATAAAGCCTCCAAAAGTCATGATGGACAAATCAATGTGTATAAATTACACCAAAATATAGATTTTAATTAAAACGCTTAAGAGAAACATTATTACAGACTTTTGCATAACAGCTGGATAGACTTTTATTTGATAATTATGTGCAGTATTGACATTAAAATTTATACTTGATTTGGATTGGTCAGAAGGTGTTCAGCATGGCCCTGATAGCAGTTCAGGTTTCAAATCAAATCTCTCTTTTTTAAGAATGTCCTCTTTCTGATTATTGTTTCTCTAAAAACTCCAATCATTTAACCCTCCTGTTATCTTCGGGTCAATTTGACCCGCTGTACAAAGTACTCAAGTACTTTTTTTTTTGGTTTTAAAAGTATTTCCCCGCAGATTCTGGCTGGTCATTTGTTCCAAATAAAAGATGAGATGTGTTGTTTTAAAGTCTTAAAGAAAGTTTTAGATATAAAAATTGGAACACACTAAAATAAATACAGAAATCTAGGCAAAATGTTCATCTTTACTGAGTTTAAACGACCAGCCAGAGAAATGGGGAGAGCTGACCAGCGAGCAAAATCATTCTGAGATTTTGTGAACTGTACCAGCTCTCCCAATTGTTCAGTATGAATGGCAATTGCTAAGGGTTCAATTACCAATGCAAAAAGCAAAGGTGAAAGTGGGCAGCCCTGTCTTGTGCCACGTTTCAAGGGGAAATAAGAGGAAGATACTCCATTTGTCCAAACTGAGGAGACTGGGAAGGAATATAAAATTTTAATCCAGGAAATGAATGTGTTGCCAAAACCAAATTTCTGTAGCACATAAAAAAATGTAATCCCATTCTACATGATCTACATGATCATGTTTGTGTCAGTTTCTTCCTCCTCCCTGCTCCCCAAAACATGCAATCAGGTGAACTGGCTACATGCAATCATGTTCACTTCAAGAGAGAGAAAAGAGAGGTTTAAAATCATTTCTATAATCTACTATTTAAAACAGTCCAGGCTGGTGGAGGTGGTGCAACGGTGTGGGAAATGTTTTTATGGCACATTGGGCCTGCTGGGCTGCTTAAATGCCACAGCCTCAGAAAGTTATTAGTGTATTAGTGCCGATCTTTAAGAATAAGGGTGACGTGCAGAGTTGCAGCAACTATAGGGGGATAAAGTTGATGAGCCATACAATGAAGCTATGGGAAAGAGTAGTGGAAGCTAGGTTAAGGAAGGTAGTGGAAATTTGTGAGCAGCAGTATGGCTTCATGCCCAGAAAGAGCACAACAGATGCAATTTTTGCTCTGAGAATGTTGATGGAGAAGTATACGGATGGTCAGAGAGAGTTGCACTGTGTGTTTGTAGACTTGGAGAAAGCGTATGACAGGGTGCCAAGAGAAGAGCTGTGGTACTGTATGAGGAAGTCAGGAGTAGCAGAGAAGTATGTCAGAGTGGTGCAGGACATGTATGAGAGGAGCAGGACAGTGGTGAGGTGTGCTGTAGGGCAGACAGAGGATTTCAAAGTGGAGGTGGGACTGCATCAGGGATCGGCTCTGAGCCCCTTCCTGTTTGCTATGGTGATGGACCAGTTATCAGAGGAGGTCAGACGGGAGTCTCCTTGGACAATGATGTTTGCAGATGACATTGTGATCTCTAGTGAGAGCAGGGAGCAGGTGGAGGAAAACCTGGAGAGGTGGAGGTTTGCGCTGGAGAGAAGAGGAATGAAACTTGGTCGTAGTAAGACTGAGTACATGTGTGTGAATGAAAGGGAGGGAAGTGGAACAGTAAGATTACAGGGTGAAGAGGTGAAGAAGGTACAGGAGTTTAGGTACTTGGGGTCAACAGTCCAGAGTAATGGAGAGTGTGGGATAGAGGTAAAGAAGCGAGTGCAGGCAGGTTGGAATGGGTGGAGAAAGGTGTCGGGAGTTCTGTGTGATAGAAAAATTTCAGCAAGAATCAAGGGGAAGGTGTAGAGGACAGTGGTGAGACCGGCCATGCTGTACGGTTTAGAGACAGTATCACTGAGACAGAGACAGGAGTCAGAGCTGGAGGTAGCAGAGCTGAAGATGTTGAGGTTCTCTTTGGGAGTGACAAGGTTGGACAGGATTAGGAATGAGTACATCAGAGGGACAGCTCATGTTGGAGGTTTGGGGGACAAAGTTAGTGAGGACAGATTAAGATGGTTTGGACATGTTCAGAGGAGGGAGAGTGAGTATATTGGTAGGAGAATGTTGGACATGGAGCTGCCAGGCAGGAGGAAAAGAGGAAGGCCAAAGAGGAGGTATATGGATGTAATAAATGAGGATATGAAGCTAGTGGGTGCAAGTGTTGGGGATGCAGAAGATAGGGATAGGTGGAGAGAGATGATTGGCTGTGGCGACCCCTGAAGGGAAAAGCCTGTCATCATAATACACACAAATAATCTCATCTCATCTCATCTCATCTCATCTCATCTCATCTCATCTCATCTCATCTCATCTCATCTCATCTCATCTCATCTCATCTCATCTCATCTCATCTCATCTCATCTCATCTGTTGTGCATTAATCACTAAAGTTAAAAGTAAAAGGTAATGTAAGAATGGAGTATTTAAAACCTTTTATATTCTTATACACAAATGCCTGACAAGATTTCGTATCTTGCAGTGCCTTCTGCTGCCCTCTCCATACCACCTGAGTTCTTTCAGAGAGAACTTGCATCTACCAAGCAACAGGTGGAGGAGAAAAGACTGCAGAAACGTAAGAGGCCTGAAGCTCACCATCAGCTGAGAAGATCATCAGCGTCTCTCTTCCCTCTATTATGGACATGTACTCCACATGCTGCATCCGTAAAGCAAACAGCATTGTGGACGACCCCACACACCCCTCACACACACTCTTCACCCTTCTGCCATCCGGAAAGAGGTACTGAAGCATTCAGACCGACACAACCAGACTGTTGAACAGCACACACACACACACACACACACACATATTTCTTGTTCACATGTACACGTCACTTTAATATTTGTATCTCTTTGCACTCACGGTCAAACACTATTCTTTTGCGTCAGCGTTATGTGTCTTGTTTGTCTGCACTGTCTTGTCTTGTCATCCTGTGCACTTATGTTGTATGTTTAGTTTCTAAAGAATGCACCTTGTAGTATAGTTGTATACTTGTAGTATAGGACCTCTGGTTCAGGAGGAACGTTGTTTCATTTCACAGTGTACTGCATCAGCTATATATGGTAATAAAGCTTCTTTGACTTTTGACCATGTCGGACGCCCGTGTAGGTTTTGTAAGATGGAACTAAAGCAGGGTCCGAACAGTCCACATATACACTACCAGTCAAAAGTTTGGACACTCCTTCTAATTCCATGGTCTTTCTTGATGTTTATTTCTTTCTACATTGTAAAACAATGCTGAAGGTGGCCAAAATCCAGAATAATGTCCTTTGAACAGTTGCTATTGAGACATGTCTGCTACTGATGCTCTGTGAAGCCTTCATAACGGCTCTAATCTGAGGTGCTGTTAATTGGTGATTTCTGAGGCTGGTAACTCTAAATGAACTTCTCCTCTGCAGCAGAGGTAAGTTTTGGTCTTGCTTTACTGGGATGGTCTTCATGTGAGCCAGTTTCATCATGGTGCTTGATGGGTTTTGCAAATGCACTTGACAATACTGTTCTTGCAAGAACTATTCCAGAACACCTGACCTTCGTGTCTTAAAATAACAACTGACTGTTTTTTGTTGTCGTTACATATGGATTACTTAAGTCCATGTGTGTTATTTCATAGTTTTGAAATCTCCAGTATTGTTCTAGGATGTAGAAAATAAATCCCTAAACAAAAAACATTGAATTAAAAGGTGTGTCCAAACTTTTGACTGGTAGTGTACACAGACTTTTCTATATATTTTCAGATAGAATTTGTATTTATTTTTAGATATATTTTGTATATATTTTGTCTTTATTTTAATGTGTATTAAATTAATTAGTGTTTAAAGTTTGCAATAATATGTATATATGTGTGTGTGCAGTCTCTGGTGTGTGTTTTTTCACATTTTTTGTGACTTTTGTTTCGATTGCTCTTTAGTGTTAAAAATGTCAAATAAATAAATTGATTGATAAACACTGATTTCTTTGTTGTTGTGTCTCTATTTACAGAATTCATTATATATTATTCATAAATGTGTGTTTACATAAACTCTTTCATGAACTGCATGCTGTCTTTGTGCTTATAGTTCACAAAGCCGTATGCAGCATTTTTTTGTAGCATTGCAGCAATTTTCACTCAGTTAAAAAATTTCATTCATTTGCACTGAGTGGGATTCGAACCCCGTTCCTGACAAACGTTTTAATAAATTTAAATTGGCTGTGACATGAATTTACCACCTGGGACAGCAGCAGAAAAGCTTCAATTTCCAGTTTTCCAAGCTTCCAGTTTTGTAATAATTCAAGAGTGTGTATGTTACACAGACAATCTCTAAATAATTTAAAAGCCCAATTTGTTGTTCAATATTGTTTTAGGCTTTATATTGCAAAAGTTAAATGGTAATGACTATTAGGCTCTGTGGCGTTATAGTTTGCTTGAGTTTTCACTGATTTTATTTAAATTCATTTTGGGATAGTTATTTCCTTTGCTATAAATCTTTATGAATAAAAATAAACAATAAACAACAATTCAAGAGTTTGTACATTGTTATAATATGCTATGTTACAAAGGTGTAGGTTACACAGGCAATCTATATTATTAAATAACTGCATATGGATTAAAAACAACACTCAGATTTATGCATGAATTTATACATTTCTATTTTCTACACTGCAGGGTTAGCTGATGTTTATTCAGATAAATAATACATAGAATAAATAAACAGTAAGTTGATAAATAAAATAAAATAAAAGTAAGTAGATAAATAAGAGAAAGAAAGAAAGAAAGAAAGAAAGAAAGAAAGAAAGAAAGAAAGAAAGAAAGAAAGAAAGAAAGAAAGAAAGAAAGAAAAGAATGAATGATTTTCCCTAATGAAGTTTAAAGCATTAACCAACTCTTTATTAAAACATTCAGTGTTATGGAAAAGAACCATAATGACAGATATTCACACATTTATAGACTGTAGGAAATAAAAAGCTATAATGCATCACATGAAAGTAAAAGTAAAAAAACTGTAAGGACGGTTGAGAATGAACTCATTTCTGTATCCAATAAAGCGGTCATGTCACGGTACAAAAACGAAAGACTCGAACCCGAAGACTCGAAAGGTGAACTAATCTTTTCTGTTTACTGATCTTATGCGATGTTGCGCATGCGCGGTGAACACAATATGAACAAATCACTCCCCGAGACGACTCGATGTTCTCGAGTCATGGGAAAGATTCGTTCAAAATGAACGACACATCGCTAGTCTTAAGCAAGTGAGAAGATGGGCGATTCCACACAGCTACATGTAATCCATATCAATGTATACGTTAGTTAGATGCCCTTATTGTCCAAGGAATCAGGTATAATATGTCTAAAATGGTTGTTAAATGACCCCAGTTGTTTTGTGTAGGTGTGGAGGACATGGTGCTTTCTTTCTAGAGGAGCAGAGTGCTGGGGTTGTGCTTACAGAGACTGAATGGATGCTGTGACCACAGGCACAGTTTAGGACACACACTGACCCAAACTCCCCATCCTGAGACTTTGGAAGAGATCTGTATTTATTAGTTTTAAACTATGTGCAGCAAATTGTGGAAAAAATGTGTTTTAATTACATTTATAGCATCATTTTGCAATGCATTTAACCCTAAATCCTTCTGCAGCTTTTATGGTGGCATGCAACTCCATAATGATGTTGATCTGTCTCTAACACACAGACATAAATAAAGAGTCTAGAAATCATTTCTAATTTAAAGAGTTGTTTTGAGCTTGACTCTGACAAGAAGCCATTGTTAATATGAATAAACAGCTCTCTCTCTCTCTCTCTCTCTCTCTCTGGCCTTAATATGAAACAGTAACACTCACCGCTTTAATAAAACTTTATTTTATTTCTTTCTTTTTTTCAACATAGGACAGAACTAGCAGTAACAGCCCTTGACACAGAATTACAAAAACTTAAAAAAAACTTATTATAAATGATAAAACTACTGCAATGGGCAGAAACAGAAGTGCAGAGTCAAATACTTTAAAAACATTATGCAAAAAAAACAAACCAACAACTGTATTTTATATATCAAACATGTAGATCTTGTATAAGCAAGAACACTGCTGTAATGGCAGCCCTGAACATTCAGACTAAAGCTTTTATCTTTCCTGGTTTCTGGAATGGCCATGTCCTGATTAGTGCATGTGTCCGTCTCTGATCCTGCAGCCCCTGACCCTGTATCTGACTGACCTGACCCTGTATCTGAGCCTGTATCTGACTGACCTGAGCCTGTATCTGACTGACCTGACCCTGTATCTGAGCCTGTATCTGACTGACCTGACCCTGTATCTGACCCTGTATCTGACTGACCTGAGCCTGTATCTGACCCTGTATCTGATTGACCTGAGCCTGTATCTGATTGACCTGACCCTATATCTGACTGATCTGAGCCTGTATCTGACCCTGTATCTGACTGACCTGAGCCTGTATCTGACTGATCTGAGCCTGTATCTGACCCTGTATCTAACTGACCTGAACCTGTGGATATGGTGATACAGGACTCTGATTAAGAGTCTGGGTTAATACAGAGATCAGAGTAAACACAAAGTGAATGACATTACTTTAAAGCTCTACATTTCATCATGATGAAACTGAACACATGAGCTTAGTGCTGTTAGCGCACTACTCTACTGTTTGAGCAACAATAATGTTATGCTATGATGCTAATGATTGTACAATGATACACTTGTCCAGTTCATTAAAATACTCTTAATAACAGGAACAGGGTTATTATACTTCTAATAACAGGAAGTTTGACACGATACTACAATAGACACACATTTAAGAAACGGATTAATTAAATCTTCTCACTTGATTAAGACAGGTTCAAACACTAACCGGCAGAGTAGCGCGTCAGTGACGTCCTTTACTGATAGGCTGTGATAGGGCAGTAGGTTGAGCAGTGGACCAATAGGGACTTTTATCCCGCCCCCTAATCTGCATAAAATTCTACGCGTGATTTTTGGAATAACAAACACTAGCATGCTGGAAAGAACAAACTAGCATCCTTGTGATTCACGTGTTTTATTTATTTTTATGAGTACGATATTTATGGCGCGGATTTGACGCTATATAAAACATTCAGGGCTGGATTAAAGTCTTTCCGGTCTCGAGACCTATTGATAAGGATTAGCCCTAGCCACGCCCCTGGTTACCATGGAAATGTTCTGACATTACAGAATCAGAACAGTGACGTGGGACTGCTGAAGGGTTGATCATTTCTACTTTGGAGACGGTTCACACTTTCAGACTGAGGTAAGAGAGATTTTTTGTGTCTTCAAACTGACAAGTGTTTAAAACTCTAATTTAATGATCTAAACGAAAACATTATCCATTTAGTCAAAGTAGCTCTTAAAGGAAAACAGGTTGGAGAGTCCTGTTCTATAAAGTTCTGCTGTTGTTGTGTAGATTTGTAGCAGTTCAGTGAAGATGATGGCAACAAAGGTGATGAGAAAACACGTTAAGGTTTTTGTTCTAGTTCTCCTTTTTTATTATCGTCCTTTTAACACGTAGTTTCTCCCTAATACTAATTTAGCTAACATTAGCTAGTTCAGGCTAGCTACACACGAGCTAGTAGCAGAGACTGCGCCTTGTGCACTAGAAATGTACAGATTTCTGCTTCCTAAAGATACTGTGACAGACACTAATGTTAGTGGATCGATCCCTGATTCTCGTCCGGCACCAAGACCGTGCTTCTGCTCCCCATGTAGGGTTTTAGTCCTGCATATGCCATGAGAAAGACGGTGTATTTCTGACAGAGGGGTTACTGACCGGACAGCGGCACGAGCGCGAGACCGTGAGCTGCAAAAGCACGTGCCGTGTCCGGTGTGCACATGCATGACATTTAGCAAGAGTTTGTCCAAAAAAGCTGGAGATTAATGATCTGATCAAATCTATTAGTTCAGAAAGCTCCTGTATTGATTGGGTGTACTTCTGTCATGTTGTTGTAGTTTGTACATTTAGACTTCACAACCTTTAGTTCTGATCAGTTTTAATAGCAGCGATTATTAGTTAATAATTACTTAATTGATTATTAGTGTCTAGTTAGGGGTTTATTCACTGCTATTCAGGTGTTATTTACCAGCTGTGACTGAGGTCATGTGACTGACGGCGTGTGACTGAGGTCATGTGACTGACGGCGTGTGACTGACGTCATGTGACTGACGTCATGTGACTGAGGGCGTGTTAGGACATGTGACTGAGGGCGTGTTAGGACATGTGACTGAGGGCGTGTTACTGACGTCATGTGACTGAGGGCGTGTTAGGACATGTGACTGAGGGCGTGTTAGGGCATGTTTCTACTTTGGAGACGACCACAGAGATCTGGGTTTGGTCCCTGCTTCCAGCGAAGTCTCCCGATTATTACACACACAATGTTAGTTAAATGAATGTGATTTCTATTTCTATGCTCTGTTGCAATCATATGCACAGGCTGTGAACACACTGTGCATTGTACACTGTCTGTGCATATGACATGACATTCATCCTGTGAATCACATTTATACCTGTGCACTGTTATACATGATCACACTGTAACACACACATTTTAAGACACATTGAGGCCATTTCTGTCAAAAATGAACACACTTAAATTAATACACTAGCCTTCAAAATAAGGAATGTACAAAACAGAAAAGAAATATATAAAAGGTGGACACTTTATAGCCTTGCTAAGGCCATAATAATATATATAGTGGGGTCCAAATGCCATTTTTTTTTATTTAATACATTAATTTGTTTTACAGATTATATTATTTGACAACAACCTGAAGTCAAATCTTTGAAATTTATGCTTTCTGAGTTTCTAGCATTTAGCATGTTGCCTTTTTTGCTTTAAATGAGTGTGTGCATGTGAGCTGCATGGACACCACAAGTTTATGCAAAACCTTACAAGTCATTTTAGATCAAATGCATCAGTGTGTCACTTGAACACATGCTTCAGTAAAAAAGATCAGACATGAGGAAAATCTGACCTTTAAATAGACACCTAGAAAGAGTACAGAATCTTAAATTAACTTCTGTTTACTTTCTATATTTTAAATAGGAAAAAATGCAGTTGAAGAAAAATCCCAGATTATTAATGTGGTCACAGAATTTGTTGTTTTACCCGAGTTGGTTTCTTCAAGTCTTTTGTTTTGCGGTGATTGAATGAATCTGACATTTGACAAATTCAGACTTTCAGCATGTGAAATGTTAAAAAAAAAACCTGTGAGGGTGGACTAATGCAAATTTTGAGAAATTTGCAAAATTAAGAGATGACTAGAGCACAAGCCTCCATTCAAGAATATTGAGGATTAATATTATTATAATTATTATATATATTATAAAATTGTCGTCTAGATACTTGTCATGAAAACCAGTCGGGAGTTTGTGAGAATGATGTCTAATGTCACGCGCTTTGATGCCTTTTTGTAACATTGCTAATGAATAAATGGCATATTTTATACGCCAATCGCGTTAGCAGCTAATCGCTAATGCTAATCGCTAGCTTGGTCTGTGCCATTACTAAGCCTGTGATTGGTACAAATAATTGATAAGTGGTATTGGAAAAATAATTGGGTTTGAATTAAAATGAATTAACCACAACTTCTTGGAAGCCGTACGAGATATTGGGCTACTTTTCTTGCCGAAAGCCCGGTGAGTGTATAGCATGTTCACTTTTAGCTCGTAGCTGTGGCTAATATGCTAACAAGAAATGACACCACACTTGATATTGTTGTCTAGATACTTGTCATGAAAACCAGTCGGGAGTTTGTGAGAATGATGTCTAATGTCACGCGCTTTGGTGCCTTTTTGTAATATTGCTAATGAATAAATGACATATTCTATGCACCAATAGCATTAGCGCTAGCAGCTAATGCTAATCGCTAATGCCAATAGCTAGCTTGGTCCTGTTGACTGAAACTTTCTGTTGGTGTTGACTTGTTAGTTCAGTTATTATCTTGATGTGTGGTTTGCGGGCATTCCAGTTTCGGGGTGCAGCTAAATATATATTTTTTTATTTTTTTACTTTTGGGTACTGATGGACGGACAAGCAGAGAGTCGAGCTGCTTCTTTTTCTTCTTCTTGTTTAATGGCGAATAACTCCTTAGGATCATTATCGCCACCTACTGTACTGGATGTGAAGTAAGTTGACATAGGTGATGAGTCTGAAATTTGAGAAGGGGATATTTTGGTGGATGTTCCGTTTTCCTTCCAATCTATGGCGCACTCAGTTCACATGCTCATGCTAGCGCTGCGTGTTTAGCTCCTCTAACACTCACAATTAGCTCTTCATGCCCCAGATTAGGTAGAATACTCCCATCCACACATATTATCATCTAGATCCTAAACCTGAGTCATAAATATATACTGTATTTAATCAGTGCTCTGTATACCTGTTCACATTGTCTTTCCCCACTTCACTCTCATGGTGGAAGTGAGACTCAGATGGTGTCTTCATGCTTCTGATTCACTGAAGACTCCTGGTTTATGTCATCTGTAGTGGACAGGGCAGGGGTCCTTGATCTCCACGATTGAGAACCCTGTGCTAAAATCAGGATGTGAACAAAACATTTCCTCTAAGGTACATAGTCTCAGGGTCAGCTTGCAAACCTAAAAGCCATACAGATGTCAGTGAAGGTAGTCACAGTAAGCTCCCTGTTTTACAGTTGTTCATGTTAAACAGCATTTTCTCAGGTTCTCCCAATGCATGTCGCACTACTCTGTGGTTGTTGTTTTGTTAAATCTGGTATTTACTTTATTTCATGTTGTGTAAATTCAGGACCAAGTGCATTTTGGAAGAACTGACTGTTCATGAGTGTGTGCATATAATAAAAAATCTCCTTCCTTTTATTCTTGTGCTGGGTGAAGTTGCATTTCAAAATGCATAATTACACAATTCATATTTTACCTGTAATGCATAGGAAATGCCTAGTTCCTGACCAGAAAATGGGAGTAAATGTAACTTTCAAATGTGACTAGTACATTTAGAAAAACAAAGTAGGGTCCACTCAAAGTTAAGTAATATGGAAGCTTTAAAAAAAATTTGGTTTAAGTTTCAATAAAAAATACACTTTTAAAACTCTCAAAGTTAAGTAGAGCAAACCCAAAACAATGACTAAGGAAATGCAGAAATTTAGAGCAAGAAGTATTTCTTACATATAGAAAATTAAGTAATAAATACAAAGACTAGTCTTACTTGAACTACATAATTATTTTTATTAGGTAGATCAGGCTGAATATTTTTATCAGAGTAGACTGGTTAAAAAAGAATTTAAAAAATAATAGTAATAATAATATAGTCACCTTTAGAAAATGTGGATTCAAACACATTTCTTATTCTTCTTTAAGCAGAAGCGTTCCTTCCGCCCATGGCTACAGGGGTGGCGGTTGACCACGGGGCCTTAAGCCGAGACCATTCAAGGTCAGTGACCGGCCGCGAGCCAAGGCCGAGCTCCCTCCTTCCTTGGGAACGGTTAGATGTCTCCTGTAGAGCTGGTGAAGTGGAAGGCGTGTTAGTCGCACGGCAGACCATTTGTAGTGCCCGTGCCAGGCTTCCTCCTTGTCTGGCCGAATGACTCGGTCATCTTCTTACCACTCATGCGTAACCCCACCGCCGCCCTCAGGTAGCGTGGGATTTGAGTGGTGTAAGGCAACCATGCCTTCTGTCTATGCCCTTAAGGAAAAAGCTCTACCGCTTTCTAAAGAAGTTTGCCTCACCGGTCTGGACGTGGTGCGCAGTCGTGCCGACAAAAACCTGCTCACTCACACGTACAGGAGAGCCCTGACAGAGGTGCTGAAATAGCTCAGTTGGGAGAGCGTTAGACTGAAGATTTAAAGGTCCCTGGTTCGATCCCGGGTTTCGGCAGCTGGAGGCAGTGTAGTCCACCAGCACAGTTCTGCAACTTATGCCTCAGACTTGAAAACAGCAAAACGTGGAAATAGTGCAGGATAAAGGTCTGAAAGCCCCTGAAAGGTAAAAGGTCTGAAAGCCCCCTGGTCCGAGACGAGAGCAGAAAAACTCGCATGCTACAGAACTCTTAGGTTCTTGTTGAACGCTTAGCCTGCACCCTTCAGTTTACGTGACCGCATGCCTCAATACCTGCATACAAATCATTGAAAGGTACCCTCCTAGCCTGCACGCCATTAGAAAACCCCTGCTTTTGACAAGGCTCCTTGGAAGCGCTGCCACCTGACGAGGTGGCCGAGAGGTTAAGGCGATGGACTGCTAATCCATTGTGCTCTGCACGCGTGGGTTCGAGTCCCACCCTCGTCGTGCGTGTGCTTCCCCTTTACCGCTATGCGCCACACAGCAGCAACTGAATGCTCCCCCAGACAGTCGTGCAGCATGAAAACAACAGTGATCCGACTACTTTGAAAATCGTGCAGTGTGAACTCGGCATAAGTGTTTCACAACCTTGGGCTGCATTCCCATGCTGGTTGGACACACATGCTGTAACATACACTATATTGCCAAAAGTATTCGCTCACCTGCCTTGACTCGCATATGAACTTAAGTGACATCCCATTCCTAATCCATAGGGTTCAATATGAAGTCGGTCCACCCTTTGCAGCTATAACAGCTTCAACTCTTCTGGGAAGGCTGTCCACAAGGTTTAGGAGTGTGTTTATAGGAATTTTTGACCATTCTTCCAGAAGCGCATTTGTGAGGTCACACACTGATGTTGGACGAGAAGGTCTGGCTCTCAGTCTCCGCTCTAATTCATCCCAAAGGTGTTCTATCGGGTTGAGGTCAGGACTCTGTGCAGGCCAGTCAAGTTCATCCACACCAGACTCTGTCATCCATGTCTTTATGGACCTTGCTTTGGTCACTGGTGCACAGTCATGTTGGAAGAGGAAGGGGCCATCTCCAAACTGTTCCCACAAAGTTGGGAGCATGGAATTGTCCAAAATGTCTTGGTATGCTGAAGCATTCAGAGTTCCTTTCACTGGAACTAAGGGGCCAAGCCCAGCTCCTGAAAAACAACCCCACACCATAATCCCCCCTCCACCAAACTTTACACTTGGCACAATGCACTCAGACAAGTACCGTTCTCCTGGCAACCGCCAAACCCAGACTCGTCCATCAGATTGCCAGATGGAGAAGCGCGATTCGTCACTCCAGAGAACGCGTCTCCACTGCTCTAGAGTCCAGTGGCGGCGTGCTTTACACCACTGCATCCGACGCTTTGCATTGCACTTGGTGATGTATGGCTTGGATGCAGCTGCTCGGCCATGGAAACCCATTCCATGAAGCTCTCTGCGCACTGTTCTTGAGCTCATCTGAAGGCCACATGAAGTTTGGAGGTCTGTAGCGATTGACTCTGCAGAAAGTTGGCGACCTCTTCGCACTATGCGCCTCAGCATCCGCTGACCCCGCTCCGTCAGTTTACGTGGCCTACCACTTCGTGGCTGAGTTGCTGTCGTTCCCAAACACTTCCACGTTCTTATAATACAGCTGACAGTTGACTGTGGAATATTTAGGAGCGAGGAAATTTCACGACTGGATTTGTTGCACAGGTGGCATCCTATCACAGTTCCACGCTGGAATTCACTGAGCTCCTGAGAGCGACCCATTCTTTCACAAATGTTTGTAAAAACAGTCTGCATGCCTAGGTGCTTGATTTTATACACCTGTGGCCATGGACGTGATTGGAACACCTGATTCTGATTATTTGGATGGGTGAGCGAATACTTTTGGCAATATAGTGTATATGCACACACATATGAGCAAGCCACCTCAACAGGAGGTGGAGGATATGGACCGCCAGTCCACGTTTCAAAATTAAGCTCTACCCCACCCCACAACTTCAGGCCCAGTATAGAACACACACACACGTATACATAAAATGTTTTTTCCCCATGTTATGAGACTAATTCAATGTAATGCTTTCTTTCCGCTTCCAGGAATCAAAAACGAAAACAAACTGGAAAAATAAAGAAAACTGAAGAGCTGACTAAGAAGCAACATGAAAAGAAAAAAAGACAGTGGTCAGTTATTTTTTAGTGCCATGGTAAAATGCTTCATGTTTTTTAGGTAAACGTTGAAATGTTGTCCTGTTTATTCCTGTTTTAATGTTTTTCTTAATTTTTTTTATTTTTGGCTTTTGTATTTTTGAAGCACTGGACAATAAAACTGTTTTGAACTTGAATGCATGATTGTGTAAATATTATCTGTTTCTTTCTGCATTATCTCAGACTAGTATACTTATTATCATTACCGAAATAATTAACCTCATTACCGAAACTCATGATTATTAGATGTTAATTTAATTAATAGAGATATAGTACTTTGATTTTAAATGCATGTGCAGAATCTTAAAATGATGTTCTCTCAGGTTTGTCACGTCATTTTGAAAAAATGTCAGGTTTCTTCAAAATATAAAGAAAAAATGTTTGTAAATTGTGGACGGTGTTGCAGTAATGAGAGAAATCAGTCAAAATTAAAAAAACTGTTAAATTAAAAATAAATATTATTTCAGAACTTGTAGTAACTGTGCATGACTATTAATAATCCATTTTTAAAACTGTGAATTTAAAATTTTAAAGAAATTTAAATATTGTGAAAAAGTTCAATATTGGAGACTCATGGTGTCGCACTCTAATCAGCTAATTAACTTAAAATACCTGCAAAGGTTTCCTGAGCCTTTAAATGTCTCTCAGTCTGGTCCAGTAGGCTACACAGTCATGGGGAAGACTGCTGACTTGACAGACATCCAGAAGACGGTCATTGAGACCCTGCACATGGAGGGTAAGACACAAAAGGTCATTGCTGAAGAAGCTGGATGTTCTGTGTCCAAGCACGTTAATGAAATTTTAATGGAAAGAAAGTGTGATAGAAAAGGTGCAGAAACAACAGGGATAACCGCAGCCTTGAGAGGATTGTGAAACGAAGCCCCTTCAAGAATCTGGGGGAGATTCACAAGGAGTGGACTGCAGCTGGAGTCAGTCGCATTCCTTGTGTCAAGCCAGTCCTGAACCAGAGACGATATCAGAGGTGTCTTACCTGGGCTAAGGACAAAAAGGACTGGACTGTTGCTCTGTGGGCCAAAGTCCTCTTTTCAGATGAAAATAAATTTTCCATTTCATTTGGAAATCAAGATCCCAGAGTTTGAAGGAAGAGAGGAGAGGCAAAAAATCCAAAGTTGCTTGAGGTCCAGTGTAAAGTTTGGGGAGTGGTTTGGGGAGCCGTATCATCTGCTGGTGTTGGTCCACTGTGTTTTATCAGGTCCACAGTCATCTACCAGGAGGTTTTAGAGCACTTCATGCTTCATTCTGCTGACCAGCTTTATGGAGATGCTGATTTCATTTTCCAGCAGGACTTGGCACCTGCCCACACTGCCAAAAGTACTAATATCTGGTTTAAGGACCATGGTGTCCATGTGCTTGATTGGCCAGCAAACCCTGTGAAATCCCATAGAAATCCCATAGAGAATCAGTGGGATACTGTGAAGAGGAAGATGCGAGACACCAGACCCAACAACGCAGAAGAGCTGAAGGACGCTATCAGAGCAACCTGGGCTTCCATAACACCTCAGCAGTGCCACAGACTGACCGTCTCCATGCCACGCCGCATTGCTGCAGTAATTCATGCAAAGGGAACTCCGACCAAGTATTGAGTGCTGTACATGTTCATACTTTTCAGTAGTCCAACATTTCTGTGTTGAAAATCATTTTTTTAATTAGCTTTTTATTGGTGTAATATTCTAGTTTTCTGAATTTTGGGTTTTCATTAGATGCAAGCCATAATCATCAAAATTAAAAAAAATTAAACACTTAAAATATATAAAAAATATATCAGTCTGTGTGTAATGAATCTATATACTATAGAGTTTCACTTGTTGAATTGAATTACTGAAATAAATCAACTTTTCGATGATATTCTAATTTATTCAAATACACCTGTGTATATATGGTGGGGGGGACCAAATCTCTGCTGCCCTCTAGTGGACAACTCTGAACATAACCATGACGACCACGATTTGACCAAGCAGGAGTAAAATAAAAATATATAAAGGCTAAAAATATACATTATAGAAATATAACATACATATAATAAAAATGCTTTTTATTACAAAAGTACAGCTTTTGTATAAATATATAATCACTGCCCGATGCCTGTGGGTCATTATGCACAGAATCGAACTGAGCAATTATTTTCTTTACCCGTGTCACGAAAACTGAAGGACGTCATAGTACGGGTTTTTAAACTGTGGTCAGCCCTGAATAGGGGACAATGTCATTTATTTGTTGCTGCTGTTTCTTCTTCTTCTGGTGTCCTTATCCATGAGAGACAGAGAGAGAGAAAGAGAGAGACTTTGACTTTTACAATCCTTTTATTTACACATAAGTCACATAATATGTGGTAAAATCAGGGTGACTCAGTAATTCAATAAATACATTTTAAAATATTTCAATAAATTAAGTTAAGACACATCAGTGAATGGTGGATTTAGTTTAGCTCTGGTGCAAAGCAGGGTTTCTCTTCTGCTACAGAGCACAGAGCATTAGCATGACACCACACTGTCTCAAACATCTTCACATCATTCATCTTTCTGTAGAAATTAAAATCAATTAAAATTCTTGATTTAACAAGTCTGAGGAAAATTCTCTTTGCATCAGTCTGTGTTTTGTGCAAAAACAGGTATATCGCCATTTTTGCCTGACCAAATATAAAATTGATCATTTGAAACTGTTCCTCCTGACGTACTTAAAACATACTGAGAGAGAGACAGAGAAAAAGATCTTTATGTGGTGGGTATGAGAACCCTGATTTGGCTGATGTGATAATTATAGCATCATTACAAATAATACAGTCTATCTGTGTAAACTGTGTGTGACGGATAAAAAGTGCAGCTTTGTTCCAGAGCTACAGTATCCTATAGTAATGTTGTAAATGCTTGATTCTGATTGGTCAGATTCATTCGTTAATAAAAAGGGTGTGGCTGGTGATATGTTGAAGCTTTTCATGAGGAAATGTGTAATATATTTGGAAGGAGTCTCCAGTTTTAGTGTTTTTCTAATAAGGTTTGTTTGTGTTATTTTCAGTAACAGGATATGTTTTAGATTTTGGTCTAAAACTTTAAGAGCAAAAAATCAAGAGTTTGGTGATTTCATGATCCTTTATAACTGGAATAATGTGGATAATTTGCTTCGGTGATGTTCCACGATATTGGATGCAACTCAACAACAAAAGATGCTCATTAATTAGTAAAAAATTCTACACCAATTACCCATAACATCATGACCACCTGCCTAATATTGTTTTGGTCATCCTTTTGCTGCCAAAACAGCCCTGACCCGTCAAGGCATGGACTCTGCTAGATCCCTGAAGGTGTGCTGTGGTATATGGCACCAAGATGTTAGCAGCAGATCCTTTAAAGGAGAAGTTCACTTCCAGAACAAAAATCTACTGATAATTTCCTCACCCCCTGGTCATCCAAGATGTTCATGTCTTTCTTTCTTCATTAAAGAAATGATGTTTTTTTAAGAAAACATTTCAGATTTTTCTCCATATAGTGACCTTCAATAGTGTCCTGGAGTTTGACCTTCCAAAATGCAGTTTAAATGCAGCTTGAAAGAGTAGTGTTTACGTTAGGTTAATATCTATGCATTGAAAATATAGTCAGTGAATGTTTTTTGGGGATTAATTGCAGCTCAGCCTCTTTCCTGTCCAGGCCTATACAGTGTTTCTATATTAATATTAAAAGCCATTTTGAATTGGATTCATTATTGGGGTTTGGAACTTAACTGTTTAATGTTAACTGCTTACATGATGTCATGAGGTCATGTGACCAACTGGCATCATGTAGAATTCTGAATTCTGTTCTGAACATCACCTGATGACGTACATAGCAACCATCCTCAGACCACCTTTAGCTATTGACAGAGAAACAGTGCCCCTTGTGTAACAGCGATTTTACACCATTTAGCAGTATTTTTACAGCGTTTAGCAGCGGTTTCACTGAGTTTAGCAGTATTTTACAGCGTTTAGCAGCATTTCACCACTTTTAACTGTTTTATACAATGGCTGCACTGTTTGTGAAAGATCTTCACCCTGAAGTATCAGAGGTGATACTTTCTAATAGATTTAGACCTGCAGGACACGTCCAATCTGTCCACATTTGCAGGGACAGGAAGACCGGCTCTCCTCTCAGATACGCGTACGTCAACTTTCGCTATCGAGATGACGGTAAAACAAACCTTTTCTTTTTTCTACACTGTTTCTTACCTGTTTTTGCAGCAGATTTAAGGCTACATGTGTAACTTCTGTAGTATTTTATAGTTTTACTATATGGATATGGTCATGTTTTAAATGGTACTAAAAAGATATGAAAAGATATTTGGATGAGTTATATATAGACTATAATAGACTTTAATTAAAAATGAATGGTTTATTTCTGTTCCCTCAGCTGAGAGAGCCATTGACATGTTCAGTTTTGAACTCCTCCTGGGAGACCCATGCGTGTCATGTGGTCTAACTGGGAACCCACCGCCAAGCCCATCAAGGGAGGGAACATATTCATCAGGAACCTTGATTGGTCCATTGACTGCACCTCCCTGTTTGACACTTTCTCTGTGTTCGGGAGGATCGTGTCATGCAAGGTTCGAGCTTTGAGCTGTTATATATGAATATATATATCTGAATAGCTGAATATCTGTGTTTCATGATTAGTGTGTTGTTGTGTGTTGACACGCTGTGTTTCTCCTGCAGGTTGTGGAATCAAAAGGCTTCGGGTACGTTCAGTACGAGTCAGCGGAGGCGGCGGAACGGCTGAACGGAAAACTCCCGAACGACCGCCAAGTGTAAGTCACATGTAAATTAGTGTCTTTTTACCAGCCAGGGTTCAAATGTCAGGATTTTTTAAACTTTTTTAAACATTCCTTTTTAAACTAATTGCATTGAACTCTTTATATTGTCGAAACAGAGATTTGTTTGGTCTTATGAGGGTATTTCAGTCAACATCTGGTGGTAATTTTGCTGTCGAGGACATAACTTTTAACAGCAGGGTTTAGATTCTAAGTGCAGCTTCTCTGTTGTGTTACAGCACCATCGAGTACTTCAGGTCTTGGGAGGAGCCCAAGGTGGAGGCGCGCAGGGCCGAGGAGCCCAAGGTGGAGGCACACAAGGCTGAGGAGCCCAAGGTCGAGGCACGCAAATTTATCAAGAAGATTGACCACACCATCCACAGAAAGTGCCTGCGTAGAGCCCCACCATTACTGTACAATGTACCACCAAAACTGCGCCAACCAGTGCTGCCTCCCTGGTTCAAAAGGAGCACCCTTGAGACACCTTGCACAAAGGACACTGTCCAAAGCACCAAGGCATCTGCCTCAGAGGACATCAGCCAGATTGTCTACACTGCTGCCTCACAGATGGTCCAAGCCACTGGATCCCCTGCCCCAGTAAACAATGTGGAAGCTGTTGAAACTGCTGGCCCAGAGAACTCTGAGGAATCTGTTGAGACAGCTGCCTCAGAGGGATCTGTGGAAGCAGTGAAGACAGTGGCCTCAGATGACAGGGTGGAAGCAGTAGAAGCAACTGCACCAGTGGAAGCTACTGAGACAGCTGCCCCAGAGGAAACTCTGGAAGCTGTCTCAGATATCAGAGTTCCGGCTCCACTTCAGGTCCAAAACACAACAAAAAGCACACACACACAACAATAACAATATTCTGCATGCTTAATATTACATGCTAAAGATAGTGTATGAAGGATTATGGTACTAATCTAATTGTGTGATTATTATATTGTGTAGTAATATTATTATTATTATTATTATTATTATTATTATTATTATTATTATTATTATTATTATTATTATTATTATTATTAATAATAATAATAATAATAATAATAATATCCTGTGTTCCCAGGATGTACCTAAATTTCCACCACCCCAGAAGAGGCTGATGATCTATATGTTAGAGTCAGCAGATTTAGATGACCAGATCACGATGGCCTGTGAATTTCACACACACACACACACACACACACACACACACAGACACACACACACACACACACATCCGGCTCGTATACACTCCTGCTCTCCAGCTTAGCATTTTATTCCACTTTTATCATCACATGTCCACTGAAAACATCTACAAACTCCTGCTTTCAACTGCATTTGTTTTTAGTACTTGATATCAGTTTATAGAGAGTCTGAGCCCCACCACCCATGCTACCTGATCGGATGCCTCTGTTTCTGTTCTCTCTCGCTCTTTCACACACCTCACACACTTTCTCTCTCTCTTTGCAGATGATTACTTGCTTCCACTGGTAGCAGATGATGCAAAACAAATCACTCTGATGCTTGTGCAAGGAGAAAACAATTTCAAGATCATGAACATGATTAGTGATCCCGAGCACTTGCAAGCCAAGGTAAGTGTACACACACACACACACACACACACACACACACAGTCAAGAAATATACATTCAAGCAACATGGCAAGTGTTTCATATCAGATTCGTAAATATCTTTAACATGTTAGCTTTGGTCATTTGGAAAACAAAGCCCCACCCACTACTCCCTCAGTCCTCATGTGTGTGTGTGTGTGTGTACGTTTGTAGGTGGATAAAATGGACACCTTACTGCGGGCAAGAGAAACTGGTGTCAAGCTGGTGAGGATCTTTAATTAAAATTTCTGATATTGATTCATATTTAAATGGATCATTACAAAGGCGGACAGACAGACAGATACTAGTGAGTATAGATGGTGACATAATGAAGTTAGTGCCTCCACAGGAGCAGTCTGACACTTTCACGGTTGGCAAAAGGCAAGTTGTCAAGAACAAAGACAACAAATCACCTAAATTTATTGTAACTGCAGGTATAAATGAACTGCAACACTCAGGGTTTCATAAATTTGGGGCAGAAGTGTAATGCCTACCTCAGGAACGAAGTTCTTCATTAGGCAGGGAGGCAACATGGGCTGGCAGAGTTTCTGAGGAATATAAAACTGCATCCTCTGCATTCTCTGACAAGCAAGGAAACCATGACCTCATTCACGGAGCCGAACCCCCCAGAGCGGCCGTTCTCTATCATCACCTTTATGTTTTTGATTATTCCAAATTGCACAAAGAACAAGCGCGGACCCTCATAACCCAGGTTCTCATCCACGTTCTTAATGTAGAGATTCAGACCCTGGAGCAGAAGAGGCAGAGTTAGCATTCCTTTTGTGTGTGTGTGTACACGTGTTTACCTGCTCAGTCTTCTGACTGAGCCCAGTCTGCCTCTCTACACTTGTCTGCCCCTCTACACTTGTCTCACTTTGCAGTTGTTTAACAGTTTTTCATTTAGCTGCTTGATGGCCATCTCCGCTGCCTCCACCTACTCATCCTGGGTGTCGTCCAGCACAGTGCCATTCGTGTGTCCATCTAGTGAGATAAAAATCACTGAAAAGAAGTTGGACTACTGATCGGAAGGTTGTGAGTTCAAATCCCAGGTCCATGAAGCTGCTACTCATGAACCCCTGAGCAAGGCCCTTAACCCTCAATTTCTCAGTTGTCTAAAATGAGATAAAATGTTGCTCTGGATAAGGGCATCTGCCAAATGCCAGAAATGTAAATGAAAATATCTGAAACCTCCCTCTTCTCTCCTCACAATAATCTCGTGTCACAATATTCAAAACTCATGTCACTAAGACCTATCGTAAACATCCATCCATCCATTTTCTAAACCTGCTTTATTATTAATTGGGGTCACGGGGATCTGCTGGAGCCTATCTTAGCACACACTGAAAGGCAGGGGTAGACCCTGGACAGGTCACCAGTCCATCGCAGGGCCACATATAGACAGACAACCACACACACTCACACCTACTGTATGAGGATTTAAGAATTGCCTAATTACTCCTATTTAGAATTACCAGTCAGCCTATTGTACATGTGATTAGACTGTCATTGGTCTAGGAGTATGATTCTCGCTTCATTGCGAGAGGTCCCAGGCTCAGATCCCGGATGAGCCCCCAATTTCATGTTACACCCCGTCTAGGGTAAAGGCGAAACAAGAAAGAGTCGATGACACAGGACAGTGTGGAAAAAAGGCATTAAAGTGGCATTTTAATGAAAACCTAGGGGTTTAGAGTACTACGGGGGAGTGTAGCTTCGGAAGCCGGCAAGGCCAAAATAACAAACAAAAACCCACAACCGTCCAGGATCTAAATACCCTGCTTCACAAAACAAAAATAAATATAAAAGACAAGTTCCTTCCCTAACTCCCTATCCAAAACAATCAATGAAGGATCCAATAAAGAAAATGGCATAAGTCTCCCTACATCCCCAAAATCCCTTGTAGAACTATGTACAGTATTAAGAACAATTTTACAACAGGGAAATCCAGAGTCAAGGCCTGAAAACAGGCAGCAGGCTGTACTATAAAGAGTTGAGCTAATCACATTAGCAAACAGTCGGTTCCTTACCCTCAAACATTCAAACAAACACACGCTGTCTTAGCATATACCTAGATAGCTATTAGACAAGGCAGGGCAAATACAGAAAGGCAGCACAGGACAGAGCAAACACAGCAAGTGAGCACAAGGCTGAAGACAGGAAGTGATGAAGGAGACTTCTTATAGGTTGCATGGACACTGGGGGAACGAATTAGGCTTCTTCCTAGACAGAAGACACAAACAACTTCCCAAACAAAAGAAAACACAGAAGTAATACCAAACAGGACATTATTGGGAGGAAACCAGAGTAAACCCACACAAGCACAGGGAGAACATACAAACTCCACACAGAATGACCCCTGGATCTTCTTGTAGTGAGAAAACAGTGCTAACCACTAGGCCACCGTACTGCCCCCAGTGTAATTTTAAAAACTTTTTTAGTGTTTTTTTTACTTTAATTTGAGACTTGAGTACATTTTGGATGGATTCCTCTTTTAGTAAAGATTTTCACATTGACTATAATTTTTAAAGTCTACTTTAAATTATAGTTTTTTAAACTTTTTTTTTAACTATACTTTTTAAAAAAAAATACGTTCTGACCACATCCTACATATTCCTCAGACTTTACCACTGTATCTGCTGATGCTGATTGGACACTGCAAGGCTCCCAGGCTGAGACCCGCCCAAAGTGACATCATCACCCAGGGTCACGTTTGGCACATGTGTCTGCTGTTGAGACACGGTGCCATTATGCAGGTGCAGCCTGTAGATCTCCCAGTGCTACTGTAAATACACAAAGAACATCAACTGTCAAAATACACTCGTTGTGTGTAGTACCCTATACTACAAATGGGTAGGGTTTCTCTTTGCTCTCAAAACAGCCTTCCATGGTAGATTCTGTTCCATGTTGATGTGACTGCATCATGTAATTCCTGCAGGTCCTTCAGGTGCATGCTGTGAATCTCCTGTTCTACTACATCCAAGTCCACATTCTACTGGATTCAGATCTGGTGACTAAAAACCAATAAAGAACCCTGAACTCATTGCCATGCTCATGAAACCAGTTTGAGACAACTTTAACTTTCTGAGGCTGTGGCATTTAAGCAGCCCAGCAGGCCCAATGTGCCATAAAAACATTTCCCACACCGTTGCACCACCTCCACCAGCCTGGACTGTTTTAAATAGTAGATTATAGAAATGATTTTAAACCTCTCTTTTCTCTCTCTTGAAGTGAACATGATTGCATGTAGCCAGTTCACCTGATTGCATGTTTTGGGGAGCAGGGAGGAGGAAGAAACTGACACAAACATGATCATGTAGATCATGTGGATTGGGATTACATTTTTTATGTGCTACAGAAATTTGGTTTTGGCAACACATTCATTTCCTGGATTAAAATTTTATATTCCTTCCCAGTCTCCTCAGTTTGGACAAATGGAGTATCTTCCTCTTATTTCCCCTTGAAACGTGGCACAAGACAGGGCTGCTCACTTTCACCTTTGCTTTTTGCATTGGTAATTGAACCCTTAGCAATTGCCATTCATACTGAACAATTGGGAGAGCTGGTACAGTTCACAAAATCTCAGAATGATTTTGCTCGCTGGTCAGCTCTCCCCATTTCTCTGGCTGATCGTTTAAACTCAGTAAAGATGAACATTTTGCCTAGATTTCTGTATTTATTTCAGTGTGCTCCAATTTTTATATCTAAAACTTTCTTTAAGACTTTAAAACAACACATCTCATCTTTTATTTGGAACAAATGACCAGCCAGAATCTGCGGGGAAGTACTTTAAAAACCAAATTGCCCTTCAAAATTTCTTATTTTACAACTGGGTGACAAATATACAATCTACACTGTTCTGGTTTCAGAGTCATTTTGGACTCTGTGATTGGGTCCCAGATTGAGTCAGTACTGAAGGGGGTTCTTGCTCCCCAGTCTCACCATCCTGACCAGCTGCACTACTGTGTGGTCCTCTTACTGCCATCTCACGTTTTCCTAACAGTAATTCCATTGTCCGGCAATTATTTGTACAGTTGTCAATGATATCTACATTGATAATATTTTTCCTAGCTTTTCTAACACAAAAATTCCCCCTTCCATTCATGTTTTTAGATATTTTCAGTTCCAAAACTTTGTAAAAAAGTCATTTCCCAACTTTTCGAATCTTCCACAAACATCCCATCTAGATCAAATTCTTGAAGTACCTTTAGATAAAATCGATGTATTGTCTACTCTATACAGGCTGATCTCCTCTATTTCTACATTTAAAATGTTTAAGGTAAGGCTTAACCCTTGTATTTACCTCCCATTTATTATAAACTTATTCACTCCGCATGCCAAATTGACCAGGTCACCATTTTTTTTTTGTTTTGTTTTTTTGAAAGTTTGCATTTCCTTACAACTCTTAATAATTATCCACAACACTTCTTTTTTTCTTTCACACAGATTTTGTTTTACATTATGCGTTATTTTTATTTTAGATTATGCATTATTAAAAACAAACTGGTCCATCTGTGGTGAAAAACACTGGTAGCTGTGGTTGCTAGAACTTTCCAAAAATGATTGTTACTGTTTATATATATATATACAGTATATCACTCATGGGATCAATAAAGTCTATCTATCTATCTATCTATCTATCGTGTTTCTATTCTATTGTATCATTATTCTTTTATTATTATAAAAGTTCAATAAACAGGATCAAAAAGGAAAAAAACAGAAAATGACTGAAATAAAGGAATGAAAGTTACATAGTATTATTGGAATCTCCTTCAGTATATGTTAAACATTCTCCTTACAGAAAGTTTCAGCATTACAGTAGTTCTATGTATTCAGTATTTCTTTACATCACTGCATTTAAAAAGTATAAATTTTAATGTCAATACTGCACATAATTCTCAAATAAAAGTCTATCCAGCTGTTATGCAGAAGTCTGTAATAATGTTTCTCTTAAGCGTTTTAATTAAAAGCTATAGTTTGGTGTGATTTATACACATGGGTTTGTACATCATGACTTGGAGGCTTTATTATGTCCATTTTATGATGAAACAGCAAAAGAGTTTGAAAATCATCTGTCATTTTCTGATCATGATAAATATCAACACAACTAGACTGAAATATACAGGTAAGATATCTACTGGTTTCCTGTCAGGGTTGTGGACTGTTTTCTGGCCACTAGAGACCCCCACTGCCTTTTTGTTGGTTTCCAGTCTCTGTCATTATGTCTAATAGGTGTCCCCTGTGCTTTGTTTAGGTTTGTGTATTTAAGTCACAGGGACCTTCAAAGATGATGAAAATACTCAGATCTGTGTCTCAGCAGAATCTTGCCTCTTAGGTCTACAAGGGTTTTTTTTGCTATGACTGTTAATGATGTTTTAGAAAAATTTCAAGTGTGATCAGTGGAAATCACATGTACCTAAGCTATAATTTTAGCACCACAGATAATTAACTTTCTTTAATTAACTTACCTACTTAAATGTGTTATTCCAAAACCTTATGAAAACCTGTTTATGAGTTCCATCCATTTTAGAGTATGACTGTAACGTTATAAAATGAGTGAAAAATCAAGGGGTCTGTTTACTTTCTGAATGCACTGTACCTTTTCATTATAATGGTAAGACAGTCACTGACAGCTCCAGAATGCTCAATAATCCTCCAACATCCAATCACCATTTAAAACTTGACACTCGAGGCCACAACACAATGATGGGCATCAAATTCCACCCAGTCTGAACAATGCATCAGGCAGAAAAGTCACTGTTTATTCCACATGCCATTTATGATACAGATGAGTTTAACAGGAAGATAAAGAAATTAGTTCATTCATTCATTCATGAAATACTGATACACTCTGTACTTAAAAAAATCACATAAGAATTTGTTTGCATTTTGCACCATGACACTGATAGTCCAATTGACAACCATTGATATATTTTAATACTTTTCAGGTAAAAGTTCTGACATCTGATCTAAAAATTAGAAATTAGCAATTAGGATCATTAGTATCATATTTGTCTTCAGAGTAATTAACTGATCATTTTTTGAATATGACCAATATCCTGACTTTAGACATAACAATTAAGTCACATGTATATATGTAAATGTATTAGTGTACATGTCTGCTTTGTTCATTGCACTAAAACAACCATTTAATGAAACGCGATGAAATGAAATGGATATGATTTTATACATTTTTTTTATTATATTACTTTCATGCAAATGTCACAGTACTCTGAACACCTATAGTGCTAAAGGCAGCTACAAGCTATTCATCCATTCATCAACTAATGTTTAGATTGGTTTATCACCAGTCTTCTATCATGTCTTCTTTTACATTTATTTCATTTACAAGCAACAACAACACTCTATTCACCTTTAGAGTTTAAGATACTGGGAACTCTTTATATACAATTGTCCTGATGTGAAGGAAAACTCACACGAACCAGTGAGTTAAATGTTTAGCTAGCCAGGCTGCAAATATAAACATGCAAAATAATAAGACACAGACTGCACAACATTTCAGTCACAACCTTACAAGCAGCATATTCTCAGCAGCTACTAATGAACTAATAGAGGTGTAGATGACATTTATATAATATTTACTGATATTCATACCTCTGGAGGAAACAAGGCACTGCTCATCATCTGGCCGGTTGTAACCCCTAATAACACAGTGGGATGTTTGTACATAGCAGGGACTGGGAGGAGGAATGAAGAGAAATGTGAAACAGTTACAAAACATATACTTATAAGTTACACTCATACAGTATGTGAAAAACTATACTTTTTGTTATGGTGTTTTTTGTAGAATTTATTTAATTTCAGAATAAGGGAGTAACCTATCAAAAAAACAAGGAAACGAACGGTTTTGAATACTTTCTACAATATATCAATGTCCCATTTTATATACATATTACAGATGCAGCTCCACAATACATGTTTTTTCCCATTCAAGATCGGATGCTTCCCAGATGGGGAGAGTAAGCATGAGATTTGTGTGGAGTTCTTTTCACATTTCTCCTCTCTCTCTTCTGTCTTCACAGTAACCTTTGTACTCATTCACTCTAACACTAATTTAGGGACACAAATAGCAGAGACCATGGATATGACTAAGCAAGCCTATTATGTCAAACCATAATAAAACAATTCACCTTGAAGAAGCCTGTTTGAAGTTACATTACCCTCCATTAGAATTTAGCTTGCATTTAGAAGGATGTACTGTTATGGCTAGCTCAGCAGTGAGAGACCTGGGCGTAATATTAGACAGCAACTTGTCCTTTGAAAATCATATTTCCACTATTACTAAAACAGCCTTCCACCTTAGAAATATTGTCAAGCTTAGGAACATTTTATCTGTATCTGATGCAGAAAAGCTAGTTCATGCATTCATGACCTCCAGACTGGACTATTGTAATGCATTACTAGGTGGTTGTCCTGCATCTTCAATAAACAAGTTTGAAGAATGCAGCTGCCAGAGTTCTTACCAGATCAAGAAAATATGATCATAAAACCCCAATATTATTATCCCTGCACTGGCTACCTGTTAAGTCTAGAATTGATTACAAACTAGCACTACTTACATACAAGGCTCTAAATGGTTTAGCTCCCACGTATCTAACCAGTCTTCTGACACGCTACAATCCACCACGCTCTTCAAGATCACAAAACTCTGGACTTCTGGTAGTTCCCAGAATATTAAAGTCTACAAAAGAAGGTAGAGCATTTTCGTATTCAGCTCCCAAATTTTGGAGTAGTCTTCCTGACAGTGTTTGGGGCTCAGACACATTCTCCCAATTTAAAAGTAGATTAAAGACATATCTCTTTAGCCTGGCATACACATAACACACCCAGTAACCTTGTACTCCAGTACATCTGATCAAATGCACATTATCATCTAGTCCTGCTAATATTACGAATGCTAATTCCTTTCCACATGTTCCTTTTTTTACCCATCCCGAGGCATCTGGAGATTGTGCCAGCTCCAGTAGACATTCAGATTAGCTCAAGAACAGTGCGCAGAGAGCTTCATGGAATGGGTTTCCATGGCCGAGCAGCTGCATCCAAGCCATACATCACCAAGTGCAATGCAAAGCGTCGGATGCAGTGGTGTAAAGCACGCCGCCACTGGACTCTAGAGCAGTGGAGACACGTTCTCTGGAGTGACGAATCGCGCTTCTCCATCTGGCAATCTGATGCACGAGTCTGGGTTTGGCGGTTGCCAGGAGAACGGTACTTGTCTGACTGCATTGTGCCAAGTGTAAAGTTTGGTGGAGGGGGGATTATGGTGTGGGGTTGTTTTTCAGGAGCTGGGCTTGGCCCCTTAGTTCCAGTGAAAGGAACTCTGAATGCTTCAGCATACCAAGACATTTTGGACAATTCCATGCTCCCAACTTTGTGGGAACAGTTTGGAGCTGGCCCCTTCCTCTTCCAACATGACTGTGCACCAGTGACCAAAGCAAGGTCCATAAAGACATGGATGACAGGGTCTGGTGTGGATGAACTTGACTGGCCTGCACAGAGTCCTGACCTCAACCCGATAGAACACCTTTGGGATGAATTAGAGCGGAGACTGAGAGCCAGGCCTTCTTGTCCAACATCAGTGTGTGACCTCACAAATGCGCTTCTGGAAGAATGGTCAAAAATTCCCATAAACACACTCCTAAACCTTGTGGACAGCCTTCCCAGAAGAGTTGAAGCTGTTATAGCTGCAAAGGGTGGACCGACGTCATATTGAACCCTATGGATTAGGAATGGGATGTCACTTAAGTTCATATGCGAGTCAAGGCAGGTGAGCAAATACTTTTGGCAATATAGTGTATATTAGACAGTAAGTGAACATTTTGTCCTCAAAGTTGATGTTAGATGCAGAAAAATGGGCGAGTGTAGACATTTGGGCGACTTGACAAGGGCCAAATTGTGACAGCTAAACGACTGGATCAGAGAATCTCCAAAACCGCAGCTCTTGTGGGGGTGTTCCAGGTCTGCAGTGGTCAGTATCTAAAGTGGTCCAAGGAAGGAACAGTGGGGAACCGACAGGGTCATGGGCAGCCAAGGCTCATTGATGCACATGAGGAGCGAAGGCTGGCCCATCTGATCCCATCCCAAAGACGAGCTACTGTTGCTCACCTTGCTGAAGTTAATGCTGGTTCTGATAGAAAGGTGTCAGTGGATGACGGGTCAGGGCTGTTTCAGCAGGTGGTCACAATGAACCAAAATTTGCTCCTTCCTGATTTTTTTTCCCCCCACATTTGTCACACTTAAATGATTCAGCTCATCAAGCAAATTATTTTTTATACAAGGATAACCCAAGTAAATACAAAATGCAGTTTTTAAATTATATCATTTCTTAAGGGAAAAAAGCTGTCCAAACCTGCCTGGTTTGCCTATGTAAAAAAGTAATTTCCCCCACACTAATAACTGGCTATGCCACCTTCAGCAGCAACAACTGCAATCGAGCATAAATGATAACTGGCAAGGAGTCTTTCACATCACTGTAGAAAATTTGGTCAACTCTTCTTTGGAGAATCTTTTTAAAGAAAACCAATCAGACCCTACTGTATGTCTCCATGCCGCCATAAGCCAAGGATGCCACACTGCTCTGTACATCACACACTCATTACTCTGTACTTAAATACACAAACCTAAACAAAGCACAGGTGACACCTATTAGACATAATGACAGAGACTGAAAACCAACAAAAAGGCAGTGGGGGTCTCTAGTGGCCAGAAAAAGTCACAACCCTGACAGGAAACTAGTAGATATTTTTCCTGTATATTTCAGTCTAGTTGTGTTGATATTTATCATGATCAGAAAATGACAGATGATTTTCAAAGTCTTTTGCTGTTTCATTATAAAATGGACATAATAAAGCCTCCAAAAGTCATGATGGACATATCAATGTGTATAAATTACACCAAAATATGGATTTTCATTAAAACGCTTAAGAGAAACATTATTACAGACTTTTGCATAACAGCTGGATAGACTTTTATTTGATAATTATGTGCAGTATTGACATTAAAATTTATACTTGATTTGGATTGGTCAGAAGGTGTTCAGCATGGCCCTGATAGCAGTTCAGGTTTCAAATCAAATCTCTCTTTTTAAGAATGACCTCTGTCTGATTATTGTTTCTCTAAAAACTCCAATCATTTAACCCTCCTGTTATCTTCGGGTCAATTTGATCCGCTGTAAAAAGTACTCAAGTACTTTTTTTTTTTTAAGTGCAAAATATATGTTAATGTGTTGGAAACAAACTTTATCTAAAGGTACTTCAAGAATTTGATCTAGATGGGATTTTTTGTGGAAGATTCGAAAAGTTGGGAAATTAGTTTTGAGATAGCAATTTGGTTTTTAGATGAGATGAGATGTGTTGTTTTAAAGTCTTAAAGAAAGTTTTAGATATAAAAATTGGAACACACTGAAATAAATACAGAAATCTAGGCAAAATGTTCATCTTTACTGAGTTTAAACGACCAGCCAGAGAAATGGGGAGAGCTGACCAGCGAGCAAAATCATTCTGAGATTTTGTGAATTGTACCAGCTCTCCCAATTGTTCAGTATGAATGGCAATTGCTAAGGGTTCAATTACCAATGCAAAAAGCAAAGGTGAAAGTGGGCAGCCCTGTCTTGTGCCACGTTTCAAGGGGAAATAAGAGGAAGATACTCCATTTGTCCAAACTGAGGAGACTGGGAAGGAATATAAAATTTTAATCCAGGAAATGAATGTGTTGCCAAAACCAAATTTCTGTAGCACATAAAAAAATGTAATCCCAATCCAAATGATCTACATGATCATGTTTGTGTCAGTTTCTTCCTCCTCCCTGCTCCCCAAAACATGCAATCAGGTGAACTGGCTACATGCAATCATGTTCACTTCAAGAGAGAGAAAAGAGAGGTTTAAAATCATTTCTATAATCTACTATTTAAAACAGTCCAGGCTGGTGGAGGTGGTGCAACGGTGTGGGAAATGTTTTTATGGCACATTGGGCCTGCTGGGCTGCTTAAATGCCACAGCCTCAGAAAGTTAAAGTTGTCTCAAACTGGTTTCATGAGCATGGCAATGAGTTCAGGGTTCTTTATTGGTCTTTAGTCACCAGATCTGAATCCAGTAGAATGTGGACTTGGATGTAGTAGAACAGGAGATTCACAGCATGCACCTGAAGGACCTGCAGGAATTACATGATGCAGTCACATCAACATGGAACAGAATCTACCATGGAAGGCTGTTTTGAGAGCAAAGAGAAACCCTACCCATTTGTAGTATAGGGTACTACACACAACGAGTGTATTTTGACAGTTGATGTTCTTTGTGTATTTACAGTAGCACTGGGAGATCTACAGGCTGCACCTGCATAATGGCACCGTGTCTCAACAGCAGACACATGTGCCAAACGTGACCCTGGGTGACGATGTCACTTTGGGCGGGTCTCAGCCTGGGAGCCTTGCAGTGTCCAATCAGCATCAGCAGATACAGTGGTAAAGTCTGAGGAATATGTAGGATGTGGTCAGAATGTATTTTTTTTAAAAAAGTATAGTTAAAAAAAAAAGTTTAAAAAACTATAATTTAAAGTAGACTTTAAAAATTATAGTTAATGTCAAAATCTTTACTAAAAGAGGAATCCATCCAAAATGTACTCAAGTCTCAAATTAAAGTAAAAAAAAACACTAAAAAAAGGTTTTAAAATTACACTGGGGGCAGTACGGTGGCCTAGTGGTTAGCACTGTTTTCTCACAACAAGAAGATCCAGGGGTCATTCTGTGTGGAGTTTGCATGTTCTCCCTGTGCTTGTGTGGGTTTACTCTGGTTTCCTCCCAATAATGTCCTGTTTGGTATTACTTCTGTGTTTTCTTTTGTTTGGGAAGATGTTTGTGTCTTCTGTCTAGGAAGAAGCCTAATTGGTTCCCCCAGTGTCCATGCAACCTATAAGAAGTCTCCTTCATCACTTCCTGCCTTCAACCTTTTGCTAATTGCTGTGTTTGCTCTGTCCTGTGCTGGCTTTCTGTATTTGCCCTGCCTTGTCTAATAGCGATCTAGGTATATGCTAAGACAGCGTGTGTTTGTTTGAATGTTTGAGGGTAAGGAACCGACTGTTTGCTAATGTGATTAGCTCAACTCTTTATAGTACGGCCTGCTGCCTGTTTTCAGGCCTTGACTCTGGATTTCCCTGTTGTAAAATTGTTCTTAATACTGTACATAGTTCTACAAGGGATTTTGGGGATGTAGGGAGACTTATGCCATTTGCTTTATTGGATCCTTTCATTGATTGTTTTGGATAGGGAGTTAGGGAAGGAACTTGTCCTTTATATTTATTTTTGTTTTGTGAAGCAGGGTATTTAGATCCTGGACGGTTGTGGGTTTTTGTTTGTTATTTTGGCCTTGCCGGCTTCCGAAGCTACACTCCCCCGTAGTACTCTAAACCCCTAGGTTTTCATTAAAATGCCACTTTAATGCCTTTTTTCCACACTGTCCTGTGTCATCGACTCTTTCTTGTTGCGCCTTTACCCTAGACGGGGTGTAACATGAAATTGGGGGCTCATCCGGGATCTGAGCCTGGGACCTCTCGCAATGAAGCGAGATTCATACTCCTAGACCAATGACAGTCTAAACACATGTACAATAGGCTGACTGGTAATTCTAAATAGGAGTAATTAGGCAATTCTTAAATCCTCATACAGTAGGTGTGAGTGTGTGTGGTTGTCTGTCTATATGTGGCCCTACGATGGACTGGTGACCTGTCCAGGGTCTACCCCTGCCTTTCAGTGTGTGCTAAGATAGGCTCCAGCAGATCCCGTGGCCCCAATTAAGAATAAAGCAGGTTTAGAAAATGGATGGATGGATGTTTACGATAGGTCTTAGTGACATGAGTTTTGAATATTGTGACACGAGATTATTGTGAGGAGAGAAGAGGGAGGTTTCAGATATTTTCATTTACATTTCTGGCATTTGGCAGATGCCCTTATCCAGAGCAACATTTTATCTCATTTTAGACAACTGAGAAATTGAAGGTTAAGGGCCTTGCTCAAGGGTTCATGAGTAGCAGCTTCATGGACCTGGGATTTGAACTCACAACCTTCCAATCAGTAGTCCAACTTCTTTTCAGTGATTTTTATCTCACTAGATGGACACCACGCATGGCACTGTGCTGGGCTGACACCCAGGATGAGTAGGTGGAGGCAGCGGAGATGGTCATCAAGCAGCTAAATGAAAAACTGTTAAACAACTGCAAAGTGAGACAAGTGTAGAGGGGCAGACAAGTGTAGAGAGGCAGACTGGGCTCAGTCAGAAGACTGAGCAGGTAAACACATGTGTACACACACACACAAAAGGAATGCTAACTCTGCCTCTTCTGCTCCAGGGTCTGAATCTCTACATTAAGAGCGTGGATGAGAACCTGGGTTATGAGGTCGCGCTTGTTCTTTGTGCAATTTGGAATAATCAAAAACATAAAGGTGATGATAGAGAAACGGCCGCTCTGGGGGTTCGGCTCCGAGAATGAGGTCATGCTTTCCTTGCTTGTCAGAGAATGCAGAGGATGCAGTTTTATATTCCTCAGAAACTCTGCCAGCCCATGTTGCCTCCCTGCCTAATGAAGAACTTCGTTCCTGAGGTAGGCATTACACTTCTGCCCCAAATTTCCACAAGAGGCTATCGCTAGATAGAGCAGCAACACCACCTGTGATCAGGGAGAACAGATGAAATAACGTCTGTGATACAGACACCAAGCCAGAAGTTGGAGCCCCATCCGGGTCTGATGTGGAAGTGCAACATCCAGCTGTGGACAGGCGTCATTTTCTCCTGCACTTCTCTTTTAGGAAACCCTGAAGATGATATTTTGCAATCATGCAAAAACATCAGCGAGATTAAGAAAAAAACAATAAAAAGATCAGGAAAAAGGAATGAATAAGCCCCACACCCTCCAATAATAATTTCATATTATGATTGGCATTTTAATTAAAATTTAAAAAGAACCTTTTGTGTACATTTATTTATTTATGACTTAAGAGTGTTTGAATCTTATAATCTAATAAATCTAACATTCTAAAAAGTTAGATTAGAAAAAATCTAAATAAAAATATTTAAGGTATTAATTATACCTTAAATATAGAATAATAATAATAGGAATTAATGGGGTTTATATTCATGAAAGAAAGTCTGTGAGGAAAATTTTCAAAAAGACAACAACAAATTAACACCACAGAGTGAAAACTTCTTTCTATTAAGAGGATCAAGATGTAAATGTAAGTTACATAAAGAACAAAGCTCCTGCTGTTGCAGGGATTCTAGCATTAACTGCTCTGCTTCATCCAGACACAATCTCACTGGCAATGTTTTACTTACCTGCTGCTCCAGGATTGCTAAGGCTTCAGGAAATATTCTTCAAATGATGTCTTTAAAAATCTGAGAATAATTTCTCTAATTGACCAGTAGCATGCTAGTTTTGTCAGAAATCTAAAACAATCTTAATAACAAAAACTCAATCATCTTCAGCTTTAAATCTTAGCATAAACTCATTTGCTGAATAAATGAAATAAACAATTTGAAATGAAATATTGGTCATTATTGTTACTTTATTAAATAACACGTCTACTGAGGTCAGGCTTGTCCAAAATCTGACCCTATGGTCAAATGCATCCTGTTTACAGATGTCAACTTACATGTCACTTAAATATTCAGTTCTTTCAGGCCTTCACAAAGTTTTTTGTGATTGTTGTGGCCAAAAATGTCAAATGTCAAAATTTGTGATGTTTTCTGCTTTTTGCAGAAAAAGTTGAATTGAATTTTAAACTCCTACCAATGAAGACACAAAAATATGTAATTTCTTTCTATGGAATCTGCACCCATGTTTAGACATGAAAGCTTTGTCTGAGCGTGTGGAAAACTGTGTCTAGCTATCTAATTGTGATGAACTCCTACAGGCAGAAGGTGTAGAATCCATAAGGGGTAGTTTATTACATCCACATCAGTAGGCAAAAATCTGAGTCAAAATAAACAGGCAGAGTAATCAAAAATTTAGCAAAGACAGTCAGTGCAGAAGCGGTACAAGGACACAAAACCACAGAGCAGAATCGAGCACAAACTCAGCAAGGGTCACACTTGTGAATTAATAGTAAATACAATGGAGAGACTCGGTATGTCATGACTCTAAATAATACTTTGCGTAGAGCTTCTGAAAATGCTGGCTTAAGAAGTGCTAATGGTAGGAGATATTAGTCAAATCTGTGGTGTGGGGACATTTCGGATTTGTTGTTGACTATGATGCCGATAAAACAAAAACTTAAAGTCTTTCAGTTAACAACAAATTCATTACTTAATTTTGGATTTCCTCCGTAGGTGCAGAGAGTGTCTTCCTGATGAGTGGTTCTGTGGATACTGTGATGTCCTGCATCACAAAAAACAGCCTCTCCACAATAGGAATAGTGAGATTGATGGGTTTTCAAAGCCATTTCTCCATCCACTCACAGCATCAGAAGTGAGGATGGCTATAGTACCCATGAACAAGGTATGATCTTATGAAACCCTGAGTGTTGCAGTTCATTTATACCTGCAGTTACAATAAATTTAGGTGATTTGTTGTCTTTGTTCTTGACAGCTTGCCTTTTGCCAACCGTGAAAGTGTCAGACTGCTCCTGTGGAGGCACTAACTTCATTATGTCACCATCTATCCTCACTAGTATCTGTCTGTCTGTCCGCCTTTGTAATGATCCATTTAAATATGAATCAATATCAGAAATTTTAATTAAAGATCCTCACCAACTTCACACCAGTTTCTCTTGCCCGCAGTAAGGTGTCCATTTTATCCACCTACAAGCGTACACACACACACACACACACATGAGGACTGAGGAGTAGTGGGTGGGGCTTTGTTTTCAAATGACCAAAGCTAACATGTCAAAGATATTTACTGAATCTGATATGAAACACTTGCCATGTTGCTTGAATGTATATTTCTTGACTGTGTGTGTGTGTGTGTGTGTGTGTGTGTACACTTACCTTGGCTTGCAAGTGCTCAGGGATCACTAATCATGTTCATGATCTTGAAATTGTTTTCTCCTTGCACAAGCATCAGAGTGATTTGTTTTGCATCATCTGCTACCAGTGGAAGCAAGTAATCATCTGCAAAGAGAGAGAAAGTGTGTGAGGTGTGTGAAAGAGCGAGAGAGAACAGAAACAGAGGCATCCGATCAGGTAGCATGGGTGGTGGGGCTCAGACTCTCTATGAACTGATATCAAGTACTAAAAACAAATGCAGTTGAAAGCAGGAGTTTGTAGATGTTTTCAGTGGACATGTGATGATAAAAGTGGAATAAAATGCTAAGCTGGAGAGCAGGAGTGTATCACGAGCCGGATGTGTGTGTGTGTGTGTGTGTGTGTAGAAATTCACAGGCCATCGTGATCTGGTCATCTAAATCTGCTAACTCTAACATATAGATCGTCAGCCTCTTCTGGGGTGGTGGAAATTTAGGTACATCCTGGGAACACAGGATATTATTATTATTATTATTATTGTGTGTGTGTATTAATAATAATAATATTACTACACAATATAATAATCACACAATTAGATTAGTACCATAATCCTTCATACACTATCTTTAGCATGTAATATTAAGCATGCAGAATATTGTTATTGTTGTGTGTGTGGGTGCTTTTGTTGTGTTTTGGACCTGAAGTGGGCCGGAACTCTGATTTCTGAGACAGCTTCCAGAGTTTCCTCTGGGGCAGCTGTCTCAGTAGCTTCCACTGGTGCAGTTGCTTCTACTGCTTCCACCCTGTCATCTGAGGCCACTGTCTTCACTGCTTCCACAGATCCCTCTGAGGCAGCTGTCTCAACAGATTCCTCAGAGTTCTCTGGGCCAGCAGTTTCAACAGCTTCCACATTGTTTACTGGGGCAGGGGATCCAGCGGCTTGGACCATCTGTGAGGCAGCAGTGTAGACAATCTGGCTGATGTCCTCTGAGGCAGATGCCTTGGTGCTTTGGACAGTGTCCTTTGTGCAAGGTGTCTTAAGGGTGCTCCTTTCGAACAGGGAGGCAGCACTGGTTGGCGCAGTTTTGGTGGTACATTGTACAGTAATGGTGGGGCTCTACGCAGGCACTTTCTGTGGATGGTGTGGTCAATCTTCTTGATAAATTTGCGTGCCTCGACCTTGGGCTCCTCAGCCTTGTGTGCCTCCACCTTGGGCTCCTCGGCCCTGCGTGCCTCCACCTTGGGCTCCTCGGCCCTGCGTGCCTCCACCTTGGGCTCCTCCCAAGACCTGAAGTACTCGATGGTGCTGTAACACAACAGAGAAGCTGCACTTAGAATCTAAACCCTGCTGTTAAAAGTTATGTCCTCGACAGCAAAATTACCACCAGATGTTGACTGAAATACCTAATAAGACCAAACAAATCTCTGTTTCGACAATATAAAGAGTTCAATGCAATTAGTTTAAAAGGAATGTAAAAAATCCTGATATTTGAACCCTGGCTGGTAAAAGACACTAATTTACACGTGACTTACACTTGGCGGTCGTTCAGGAGTTTTCCGTTCAGCCGTTCCGCCGCCTCCGCTGACTCGTACTGAGCATTACCCATAACCTTATGATTCCACAACCTTCAGGAGAAACACAGCGTGTCAACACACAACAACACACTAATCATGAAACACAGATATTCAGCTATTCAGATATATATATTCATATATAACAGCTCAAAGCTCGAACCTTGCATGACACGATCCTCCTGAACACAGAGAAAGTGTCAAACAGGGAGAGTGCAGTCAATGGACCAATCAAGGTTCCTGATGAATATGTTCCCTCCCTTGATGGGCTTGGCGGTGGGTTCCCAGTTTGACCACATGACACGCATGGGTCTCCCAGGAGGAGTTCAAATTGAACATGTCAATGGCTCTCTCAGCTGAGGGAACAGAAATAAACCATTCATTTTTAATTAAAGTCTATTATAGTCTATATATAACTCATCCAAATATCTTTTCATATCTTTTTAGTACCATTTAAAACATGACCATATCCATATAGTAAAACTATAAAATACTACAGAAGTTACACATGTAGCCTTAAATCTGCTGCAAAAACAGGTAAGAAACAGTGTAGAAAAAGAAAAGGTTTGTTTTACCGTCATCTCGATAGCGAAAGTTGGCGTGCAGCGTATCCGAGAGGAGAGCCGGTCTTCCTGTCCCTGCAAATGTGGACAGATTGGGCGTGGTCTGCAGGTCTAAATCTGTTAGAAAGTATCACGTCTGATACTTCAGGGGGAAGATCTGTCACAAACAGTGCAGCCATTGTATAAAACAGTTAAAAGTGGTGATATGCTGCTAAGCGCTGTAAAATAGTGCTAAATGGTGTAAAATCGCTGCTACTCAAGGGGCACTGTTTCTCTGTCGATAGCTAAAGGTGGTCTGAGGATGGTTGCTATATGCGTCATCAGGTGATGTTCAGAACAGAATTCAGAATTCTACATGATGTCAGTTGGTCACATGACCTCATGACATCATGTAAGCAGTTAACATTAAACAGTTAAGTTCCAAACCCCAATAATGAATCCAATTCAAAATGGCTTTTAATATTAATATAGAAACACTGTATAGGCCTGGACAGGAAAGAGGCTGAGCTGCAATTAATCCCCAAAAACATTCACTGACTATATTTTCAATGCATAGATATTAACCTAACGTAAACACTACTCTTTCAAGCTGCATTTAAACTGCATTTTGGAAGGTCAAACTCCAGGACACCATTGAAGGTCACTATATGGAGAAAAATCTGAAATGTTTTCTTAAAAAACATCATTTCTTTAATGAAGAAAGAAAGACATGAACATCTTGGATGACCAGGGGTGAGGAAATTATCAGTAGATTTTTGTTCTGGAAGTGAACTTCTCCTTTAAAGGATCTGCTGCTAACATCTTGGTACCAGATACCACAGCACACCTTCAGGGATCTAGCAGAGTCCATGCCTTGACGGGTCAGGGCTGTTTTGGCAACAAAGGATGACCAAAACAATATTAGGCAGGTGGTCATGATGTTATGGGTAATTGGTGTAGAATTTTTACTAATTAATGAACATCTTTTGTTGTTGAGTTGCATCAATATCGTGGAACATCACCGAAGCAAATTATCCACATTATTCCAGTTATAAAGGATCATGAAATCACCAAACTCTTGATTTTTGCTCTTAAAGTTTTAGACCAAAATCTAAAACATATCCTGTTACTGAAAATAACACAAACAAACCTTATTAGAAAAACACTAAACTGGAGACTCCTTCCAAATATATTACACATTTCCTCATGAAAAGCTTCAACATATCACCAGCCACACCCTTTTTATTAACGAATGAATCTGACCAATCAGAATCAAGCATTTACAACATTACTATAGGATACTGTAGCTCTGGAACAAAGCTGCACTTTTTATCCGTCACACACAGTTTACACAGATAGACTGTATTATTTGTAATGATGCTATAATTATCACATCAGCCAAATCAGGGTTCTCATACCCACCACATAAAGATCTTTTTCTCTGTCCCTCTCTCCGTATGTTTGAAGTCGTCAGGAGGAACAGTTTCAAATGCCAGTTGATCAATTTTATATTTGGTCAGGCAAAAATGGCGATATACCTGTGTTTGCACAAAACACAGACTGATGCAAAGAGAATTTTCCTCAGACTTGTTAAATCAAGAATTTTAATTGATTTTAATTTCTACAGAAAGATGAATGATGTGAAGATGTTTGAGACAGTGTGGTGTCATGCTAATGCTCTGTGCTCTGTAGCAGAAGAGAAACCCTGCTTTGCACCAGAGCTAAACTAAATCCACCATTCACTGATGTGTCTTAACTTAATTTATTGAAATATTTTAAAATGTATTTATTGAATTACTGAGTCACCCTGATTTTACCACATATTATGTGACTTATGTGTAAATAAAAAGGATTGTAAAGTCAAAGTCTCTCTCTTTCTCTCTCTCTGTCTCTCATGGATAAGGACACCAGAAGAAGAAGAAACAGCAGCAACAAATAAATGACATTGTGCCCTATTCAGGGCTCACGACAGTTTAAAAACCCGTACTATGGCGTCCTTCAGTTTTCGTGACACGGGCAAAGAAAATAATTGCTCAGTTCGATTCTGTGTATAATGACCCACAGGCATCGGGCAGTGATTATATATTTATACAAAAGCTGTACTTTTGTAATAAAAAGCATTTTTATTATTATATGTATGTTATATTTCTATAATGTATATTTTTAGCCTTTATATATTTTTATTTTACTCCTGCTTGGTCAAATCGTAGTCGTCATGGTTCACGATGATGGATGATCTGACTCCCCAAACCACTCCCCAAACTTTACACTGGACCTCAAGCAACTTTGGATTTTTGCCCCTCCTCTCTTCCTTCAAAGTCTGGGATCTTGATTTCCAAATGAAATGGAAAATTTATTTTCATCTGAAAAGAGGACTTTGGCCCACAGAGCAACAGTCCAGTCCTTTTTGTCCTTAGCCCAGGTAAGACACCTCTGATATCGTCTCTGGTTCAGGACTGGCTTGACACAAGGAATGCGACTGACACCAGCTGCAGTCCACTCCTTGTGAATCTCCCCCAGATTCTTGAAGGGGCTTCGTTTCACAATCCTCTCAAGGCTGCGGTTATCCCTGTTGTTTCTGCACCTTTTCTATCACACTTTCTTTCCATTCAAATTTTATTAACATGCTTGGACACAGCACTCTGAACATCCAGCTTCTTCAGCAATGACCTTTTGTGTCTTACCCTCCATGTGCAGGGTCTCAATGACCGTCTTCTGGATGTCTGTCAAGTCAGCAGTCTTCCCCATGACTGTGTAGCCTACTGGACCAGACTGAGAGACATTTAAAGGCTCAGGAAACCTTTGCAGGTATTTTAAGTTAATTAGCTGATTAGAGTGCGACACCATGAGTCTCAATATTGAACTTTTTCACAATATTTAAATTTTCTGAGATACTGAAGTTTGGGTTTTCATTAGCTGTAAGCCATAATCGTCCAAATTAAAAGAAATAAACACTTGAGATATATCAGTCTGTGTGTAATGGCTCTATATAATACAGCAGTTTCACTTGTTGAATTGAATTACTGAAATAAATCAACTTTGCACCTGTATATATATATATATATATATATATATATATATATATATATATATATATATATATATATATTAAGCCTTTAGATATTTTTATTTTACTCTAATTGGTCATGCTTGGTCAAATCATGGTTGTCATGGTTAGAATTGGATCATTATAATTACTCCCTCATCATCATCATCATCATCAGTGGTGAGGAAGACGAGGAGAGAGAACACGTGCTATGTACAATCGAGGAAAACACGCGACCTTCCTCCAGCAGTGTGTATGTTCACATGTGAGCAGTGTAACACTTCAGTTCAGGTTCGTGATGCGGTTGTGTCGTACCGAGGCGCAGAGGTTCCACTCCTGAGAGAACTTGCTGTCGGGAAGTCATCCTGCAGCGTGAGCTCGGACGAAAGGCGTCTCGATACTGACGGAAAGTCAGAGAACTCAACAGGTGACTCTGTCTGTGGGAAAAACGAGACTTCTCACACTTTTCCAAGAGCTCAAGAACGTCCTGGAATAAACAAACAGGAAAAAATACAGAGATTTTATAAACATGCGGCGTTTTTGGTGACAGGTATATTAAGTGTGTGTGTGTGTGTGTGTGTGTGTGTGTGTGTGTGTGTGTGTGTACATACTAGTCTGCAGGTGAGTCCCACCACAGCTACAGGAGCCTGAGCAGACTGAGAAACATCCAGCAGGTTGTACAGCAGCGTCTGGTTCTTATGATGAGCAAACAGATCAAACTCTTCCAGGATGAAGAACACTGGCTGACTGCTGCTTTTATCACCTGCAGACAGACAGACAGGGAGGAAGACAGACAGGTAGACAGGCAGATAGGCGGGCAGTCAGATAGGCAGGCAGGTAGGCAGAGAGGTAGGCAGAGAGGTAGGCAGGCAGACAAACAGAGAAACAGACAGATAGGTAGGCATACAGACAGCCAGGTAGTCAGACACACAGGCAGACAGGTAGGAAGACAGACAGACAGACAGGTAGGCAAACAGGAAGACAGGCAGGCAAGAAGGCAGACAGGAGGGAAGATAGACAGACAGGTGGGCAGACAGACAGGCAGGCAGACAGGAAGACAGACAGACAAACAGGTAGGCAGGCAGGAAGACAGACAGAAAGGAAGACAGCCAAGAAGGAAGACAGACAGACAGACAGACAGACAGGTAGGCAGGCAGGCAGGCAGACAGACAGGTGCACAGACAGGCAGGCAGGCAAGAAGACAGACAAACAGGTAGGTAGGTAGGCAGGCAGACAGACAAACAGGTAGGTAGGTAGGTAGGCAGGCAGACAGACAGGTGCACAGACAGGCAGGCAGGGAAGAAGACAGACAGGCAGGTAGGCAGGCAGGAAGACAGGCAGGCAAGAAGGGAGACAGGCAGGAAGAAAGAAAGGAAGGAAGAGACGCAGGAAGACAGGCAAACAGGTAATGGCAGACAGACAGACAGACAGACAGGCAGGAAGATAGACAGACAGGTGGGCAGACAGACAGAAAGACAGGTAGGCAGACAGGCAGACAGACAAGAAGGCAGGCAGGAAGACAGACAGAAAGACAGACAGGCAGGTGCACAGACAGGCAGACAGGAAGACAGACAGACAAACAGGTAGGCAGGCAGGAAGACAGACAGGAAGAAAGACAGGTAGGTAGGTAGGTAGGCAGACAGACAGACAGACAGACAGACAGGTGCACAGACAGACAGGCAGGCAAGAAGACAGACAGACAGGTAGGTAGGCAGGCAGGCTGACAGACAGACAGACTGGGTTATCAGTTACAGTAATATCACTCCCAAGTTTCTCTCACATTCACTTCTTTTGAATCATGTGATGTTGCCGCTCCTGTAACGTCCCAGCTGTATACGACTCGAGAATTCCAGGAATACTGGAACACGCTCACCAACACTTTGTCTCCTACGGCGTTCTCCAGTTGAAGCTGGCGTGTGATCTCTCTCAGAAGCGATCCGGTGCGTCCATCTGCAGCAGACCTGCACGAGACACGCTGACCATGAGCGAACCGTGACTTAAACCAGCAGCCTCTTTTAAACACACGCTCTTTTACACAACACTCACTGCTCAGGTGAACCTGCAGGACATTCATCTTCACCTCCTGCAAGTCCAGCAGCTCTCTCAGAGCACAACGTAGCAGCTACACACACACACACACACACACACACACAACAGCTTAGTGTAAAGTACATGTGTGTATCCTAACCTAACAGAAGTAGCACACAGACATCTTCGTACCATGGTTTTAACAGATCCACATGGACCGATGATATGCAAGAGTTACTCTCACTCGTGAACCGCTGTCCTCCTTAACAGCTCCAACAGGTGCCTAAAACACACACACACAGAATACATCATACACACACACACACACACACACAGAATACATCATACACCTTTACAAAATATAGGTCTTAGCAGACACCTCATATAAAGAGTGCATTCTGTTCTAAAAACCCACTTGTACTTCGATTCCAAGCCCATGGGTTTACCCTCAGCACTCTCTGGACCTTCAGACATCAGAAGAACAATTTTAAAACAAAGATTAGCATGCAGAGTGCAGGCGACAGCGTATAGTACTTTAAAATCGATGTTTTTACAGCATACTCCAGCACTTCCTCTACAAACATTTACACACATATCTGGGTGATTCTCACGAAATCTTGGTTTTAAAAATTTCAAACATGAAAATTTTAAAAATGCTTAAATTAACATTAGCAACAAAGTCTGGAGTGTTTGTGAACATTAATTTAAAAACTTTTACTTACCATTTAACACCTTTTTGAACATAATTTCCAAAAGTCCTAAAAAATCTCATTACTGCAACACTGTGAAAACATTAACACTGATAGAAAAGCAAATACATTTTCACAGTTTTAAAAATGGATTATTAATAGTCATGCACAGTTACTTCAAGTTCTGAAATAATATTTATTTTTAATTTAACAGTTTTTAAATTTTAACTGATTTCTCTCATTACCATAACACCGTCCACAATTTACAAACATTTTTTCTTTATATTTTGAAGAAACCTGACATTTTCAAAATGACATGACAAACCTGAGAGAACATCATTTTAAGATTCTGCACATGCATTTAAAATCAAAGTACTATATCTCTATTAATTAAATTAACATCTAATAATCATGAGTTTCAGTAATGATATATAGGTTTCAGTAATGAGGTTAATTATTTGGGTAATGATAATAAGTATACTAGTCTGAGATTTATACTGAGCCTTGTATACTTTTTCTTATACCTTGTATAAGAAAAACATTAAAACAGGAATAAACAGGACAACATTTCAACGTTTACCTAAAAAACATGAAGCATTTTACCATGGCACTAAAAATAACTGACCACTGTCTTTTTTCTTTTCATGTTGCTTCTTAGTCAGCTCTTCAGTTTTCTTTATTTTTCCAGTTTGTTTCGTTTTGATTCCTGGAAGCGGAAAGAAAGCATTACATTAAATTAGTCTCATAACATGGGGAAAAACATTTTATGTATACATCATCATATAGTATAGAATTGATGCTTACTCTGTGTGTGTGTGTGTGTGTGTGTGTGTGTGTGTGTGTGTGTGTGTGTGTGTGAGTGTGTGTGTGTGTGTGTTCTATACTGGGCCTGAAGTTGTGGGGTGGGGTAGAGCTTAATTTTAGTCTTTGAAATGAATTGAAAAGTAAAGTAAAAAAGAAAATAAAAAAACAAACAAATTACTAACAGAAGAACAAATAACTGTTTATTTATTATGTAATTAAATTACTAAATTATAACAAAATTGTGCAGCAAATTTATTAGGCTGCTGTCACTTTAAGAATCACCACGACCTCCATGCCTTAGTGTGGCGGGAATTTCCCCAGTATGAACAGTCCACTCAGTCCAGCACCAAAGTCCTGTTATAGTAGTGGCTAAAGGGTTGTGTGTGTGTGTGTGTGTGTGTGTGTGTGTACTCTCATGTACATTTCCTAACACTGTAGGGTGTTTATTGCTAATTACACCTGCTGTAACATCTCCAAACCTAACCTTTCTCTCTCTCTCCTAACCTCCCTCTTCTGTACTCCTCCAGCAGTTCTGGGTTTCTGTAGAATTTTTCCCTGAACTTTGTCACTAACCTTTGCTAAAGCTTTTTTCACACTTGCTGATTGTCTACAATGAAACAAATCATAAAGCAAAATATCAACATTTAGGAAATTTGAAATTAATATTAAATTCATAAGAGATATTTAAAGTTCTCTTTACCACAACTGCCCTTAAATGGATTTGCGGTGTATGAGAATGGTGTGTTGCAGAGGATGAGGTGCCTCAAGATGTTTTGCTAACAATAGAGAAGCCATGATGGTTTTACTCATTATATATATATACATATATATATATATATATATATATAGAGAGAGAGAGAGAGAGAGAGAGAGAGAGAATTTATTTTTAAATTCATGATTGGCATGGATATGGAACAGAATAATATAATACATGAGACCATTCAGCAACGAATCTTTATAATCTTTATAATTGCGCTACCACCGTTTTGTCATAGCGGCGAGAGACTGCTAGTTTTGTTCGGAAATTATTCATTTACTAATTAAGCACTGGCGGGAACATGCACTAGGAGAATATTTAGAACAAAAGGCCACCCTGGCAGCGGTGGGATTTGAACCCACGCCTCCAAAGAGTTGAAATGTGGATTGGCTGTCCATATCCTCCACCTCCTGTTGAGGTGGCTTGTTCATATGAACTTACAGCATGTGTGTCCAACCAGCATGGGAATGCAGCCCAAGGTTATGGAACACTTATGCCGAGTTCACACTGCACGATTTTCAAAGTAGTCGGATCACTGTTGTTTTCACGCTGCACGACTGTCTGGGGGAGCATTCAGTTGCTGCTGTGTGGCGCATAGCGGTAAAGAGGAAGCACACGCACGACAAGGGTGGGACTGGAACCCATGCATGCAGAGCACAAAGGATTAGCAGTCCATCGCCTTAACCTCTCGGCCACCTCGTCAGGTGGCAGCACTTCCAAGGAGCCTTGTCAAAAGCAGGGGTTTTCTAATGGCATGCAGGCTAGGAGGCTACCTTTCAATGATTTGTAGGCAGGTATTGAGGCATGCGGTCACGTAAACTGAAGGGTGCAGGCTAAGCATTCAACGAGAACCTAAGAGTTCTGTAGCATCCTAGTTTTTTTGCTCTCGTCTCAGACCAGGGGGCTTTCAGACCTTTATCCTGCACCATTTCCACGTTTTGCTGTTTTCAAGTCTGAGGCATAAGTTGCAGAACTGCGCAGGTTGACTACACTGCCTCCAGCTGCGAAACCGGGATTGAACCAGGGACCTTTAGATCTTCAGTCTAACGCTCTCCCAACTGAGCTATTTCGGCACCTCTACCAGGCCTCTCCTGTATATGTGAGTGATCAGGTATTTTGTCGGCGCGACTGCGCACCACGTCCAGACCGGCGAGGCAAACTTCTTCAGAAAGCGGTAGAGCTTTTTCCTTAAGGGCATAGACAGAAGGTCCTGTCCAGCAGAAAGCAAGATGTACTTCATTGTACTGATTGGAACTGCTACATAAGTATCGTGTTAACTAGGGCATCTACAGATTTATTTGACTGCAAACAAACAGTAGCATTTACATTTACAAGATTTATCAGATACTTTTATCCAGAACAACTCACATTTACACAGCTGAACAGTTAAGGGGTAAAGGGCTTTCAAGTGAGCAAAAGGGTGAAGCAAGTGAGCACAAGGCTGAAGGCAGGAAGTGATGAAGGAGTCTTCTTATAGGTTGCATGGAGTCAGCTGACCAGGCAGGGCGTGGCACCAAGTAGACTGGGGAACCAATTAGGCTTCTTCCTAGACAGAAGACACAAACATCTCCACAAACAAAAGAAAACACAGAAGTAATACCAAGAGTAGGGAGGAAACCAGAGTAAACCCACACTAGCACAGGGAGAACATGCAAACTCCACACAGAATGACCCCTGCCTGTTTAAACCCAGGATGTGAATCCAGGATCTTCTTGTTGTGAGGTAACAGTGCTAACCACTAGGCCACCGTACTGCCCCCAGCTTTCACCTTTGCTTTTGCATTGGTAATTGAACCCTTAGCAATTGCCATTCATACTGAACAATTGGGAGAGCTGGTACAGTTCACAAAATCTCAGAATGATTTTGCTCGCTGGTCAGCTCTCCCCATTTCTCTGGCTGGTTGTTTAAACTCAGTAAAGATGAACATTTTGCCTAGATTTCTGTATTTATTTCAGTGTGTTCCAATTTTTATATCTAAAACTTTCTATCTAAGACTTCAAACCAACACATCTCATCTTTTATTTGGAACAAATGACCAGCCAGAATCCCCAGAGAAATACTTTAAAAACCAAACTGCCCTTCAAAATTTCTTATTTTACAACTGGGTGACAAATATACAATCTACACTGTTCTGGTTTCAGAGTCATTTCAGACTCTGTGATTGGGTCCCAGATTGAGTCAGTACTGAAGAGGGTTCTTGCTCCCCAGTCTCACCATCCTGACCAGCTGCACTACTGTGTGGTCCTCTTACTGCCATCTCACGTTTTCCTAACAGTAATTCCATTGTCCGGCAATTATTTGTACAATTGTCAATGATATCTACATTGATATTATTTTCCTAGCTTTTCTAACACAAAAATTCCCCCTTCCGTTCATGTTTTTAGATCGCTATATTGCCAAAAGTATTCGCTCACCTGCCTTGACTCACATATGAACTTAAGTGACATCCCATTCCTAATCCATAGGTTTCAATATGACGTCGGTCCACCCTTTGCAGCTATAACAGCTTCAACTCTTCTGGGAAGGCTGTCCACAAGGTTTAGGAGTGTGTTTATGGGAATTGTTGACCATTCTTCCAGAAAGCGCATTTGTGAGGTCACACACTGATGTTATGCGAGAAGGCCTGGCTCTCAGTCTCCGCTCTAATTCATCCCAAAGGTGTTCTATCGGGTTGAGGTCAGGACTCTGTGCAGGCCAGTCAAGTTCATCCACACCAGACTCTGTCATCCATGTCTTTATGGACCTTGCTTTGTGCACTGGTGCACAGTCATGTTGGAAGAGGAAGGGGCCAGCTCCAAACTGTTCCCACAAAGTTGGGAGCATGGAATTGTCCAAAATGTCTTGGTATGCTGAAGCATTCAGAGTTCCTTTCACTGGAACTAAGGGCCAAGCCCAGCTCCTGAAAAACAACCCCACACCATAATCCCCCTCCACCAAACTTTACACTTGGCACAATGCAGACAGACAAGTACCGTTCTCCTGACAACTGCCAAACCCAGACTTGTCCATCAGATTGCCAGATGGAGAAAGCGCGATTCGTCACTCCAGAGAACGTGTCTCCACTGCTCTAGAGTCCAGTGGCGGCGTGCTTTACACCACTGCATCCGGCGCTTTGCATTGCACTTGGTGATGTATGGCTTGGATGCAGCGGCTCGACCATGAAACCCATTCCATGAAGCTCTCTGCTACTGTTCTTGAGCTAATCTGAAGGCCACATGAAGTTTGGAGGTCTGTAGCGATTGACTCTGCAGAAAGTTGGCGACCTCTTACGCACTATGCGCCTCAGCATCCACTGACCCCGCTCCGTCAGTTTCGTGGCCTACCACTTCGTGGCTGAGGTGCTGTCGTTCCCAAACACTTCCACGTTCTTATAATACAGCTGACAGTGGACTGTGGAATATTTAGGAGCGAGGAAATTTCACGACTGGATTTGTTGCACAGGTGGCATCCTATCACAGTTCCACGCTGGAATTCACTGAGCTCCTGAGAGCGACCCATTCTTTCACAAATGTTTGTAAAAACAGTCTGCATGCGTAGGTGCTTGATTTTATACACCTGTGGCCATGGAAATGATTGGAACACCTGATTCTGATTATTTGGATGGGTGAGCAAATACTTTTGGCAATATAGTGTATTTTCAGTTCCAAAACTTTGTTAAAAACTCATTTCCCAACTTTTGAATCTTCCACAAAAATCCCATCTAGATCAAATTCTTGAAGTACCTTCAGATAAAGGTTGTTTCCAACACATTAACATATATTTTGCACTTTTTTTAAATATTTGGTATTATAAATCTCATTTATATAAAATTATACCTCATTTTTGAGTACTTTTTACAGCGGGTCAAATTGACCTGAAGATAACAGGAGGGTTAAATGATTGGAGTTTGCCAAATACTTTGATTTAACTGTTTTTAGAGAAACAATAATCAGAAAGAAGACATTCTTAAAGAGAAATTTGATTTGAATCCTGAACTGCTATCAGGACCATGCTGAACACCTTCTGACCAATCCAAATCAAGTATAAATTTTAATGTCAATACTGCACATAATTATCAAATAAAAGTCTATCCAGCTGTTATGCAAAAGTCTGTAATAATGTTTCTCTTGGCGTTTTAATTAAAATCCATATTGTGGTGTAATTTATACACATTGATTTGTCCATTATGACTTTTGGACGCTTTATTATGTCCATTTATGATGAAAAAGGAATATAAACTGATATCTACTGGTTTCCTGTCAGGGTTGTGGACTGTTTTCTGGCCACTAGAGACCCCACTGCCTTTTGTTGGTTTCCAGTCTCTGTCATTATGTCTAATAGGTGTCCCCTGTGCTTTGTTTAGGTTTGTGTATTTAAGTCACAGGGACCTTCAAAGATGATGAAAATACTCAGATCTGTGTCTCAGCAGATCAGAGAAAATCAGTGAGATCAGTGGAAATCACATGTACCTAAGCTATATTTTTAACACCACATGTTTAGCTTGGTTTATCACCAGTCTTCTATCATGTCTTCTTTTACATTTAGTTCAATCTACAAGCAACAACAACAACACTCTATTCACCTTTAGAGTTTAAGATACTGGGAACTCTTTATATACAATTGTCCTGATGTGAAGGAAAACTCACACGAACCAGTGAGTTAAATGCTTAGCTAGCCAGGCTGCAAATATAAACATGCAAAATAATAAGACACAGACCGCACAACATTTCAGTCACAACCTTACAAGGAGCATATTCTCAGCAGCTACTAATGAACTAATAGAGGTGTAGATGACATTTATAGGTACTGATATTCATACCTCTGGAGGAAACAAGGCACTGCTCATCATCTGGCGGTTGTAACCCCTAATAACACAGTGGGATGTTTGTACATAGCAGGGACTGGGAGGAGGAATGAAGAGAAATGTGAAACAGTTACAAAACATATACTTATAAGTTACACTCATACAGTATGTGAAAAACTATACTTTTGTTATGGTGTTTTTGGAGAATTTATTTAATTTCAGAATAAGGGTGTAACCTATTAAAAAACAAGGAAGCGAGCAGTTTGAATACTTTCTACAATATATCAATGTCCCATTTTATATACATATTACAGATGCAGCTCCACAATACATGTTTTCCCATTCAAGATCGGATGCTTCCCAGATGGGGAGAGTAAGCATGAGATTTGTGCGGAGTTCTTTTCACATTTCTCCTTTCTCTCTTCTGTCTTCACAGTAACCTTTGTACTCATTCACTCTAACACTAATTTAGGGACACAAATAGCAGAGACCATGGATATGACTAAGCAAGCCTATTATGTCAAACCATAATAAAACAACTCACCTTACCTTCCATAGAATTTAGCTTGCATTTAGAAGGATGTACTGTTATGGCTAGCTCAGCAGTGAGAGACCTGGGCGTAATATTAGACAGCAACTTGTCCTTTGAAATCATATTTCCACTATTACTAAAACAGCCTTCCACCTTAGAAATATTGTCAAGCTTAGGAACATTTTATCTGTATCTGATGCAGAAAAGCTAGTTCATGCATTCATGACCTCCAGACTGGACTATTGTAATGCATTACTAGGTGGTTGTCCTGCATCTTCAATAAACAAGTTTGAAGAATGCAGCTGCCAGAGTTCTTACCAGATCAAGAAAATATGATCATAAAACCCCAATATTATTATCCCTGCACTGGCTACCTGTTAAGTCTAGAATTGATTACAAACTAGCACTACTTACATACAAGGCTCTAAATGGTTTAGCTCCCACGTATCTAACCAGTCTTCTGACATGCTACAATCCACCACGCTCTTCAAGATCACAAAACTCTGGACTTCTGGTAGTTCCCAGAATATTAAAATCTACAAAGAAGGTAGAGCATTTTCGTATTCAGCTCCCAAATTTTGGAGTAGTCTTCCTGACAGTGTTTGGGGCTCAGACACATTCTCCCAATTTAAAAGTAGATTAAAGACATATCTCTTTAGCCTGGCATACACATAACACACCCAATAACCTTGTACTCCAGTACATCTGATCAAATGCACATTATCATCTAGTCCTGCTAATATTACGAATGCTAATTCCTTTCCTCTTGTTCCTTTTTTACCCATCCCGAGGCATCTGGAGATTGTGCCAGCTCCAGTAGACAGAGGCCAACCCTGCGAGGATCCTGAACCTCAGCTGGATTCTGCTTCGTGAGGATTTGGGTATATCAAAGCAATGCTGCCAGCCCTATGTGGACTTTGAGGACGACAACAACCTCCTAATTAATACACACTAACATTCTACATCACACTGTAGACTGTACATAACTGCAGAAAGGACATTGTTCATATCACACTCTTCTGTCTTTAGAATAATTTATAATCAGAGTCTCGGTGTCACCCAAATGAAGATAGGTTCCCTTTAGAGTCTGGTTCCTCCCAAGGTTTCTTCCTCATACCATCTAAGGGAGTTTTTCCTTGCCACATGTCTCCACAGGCTTACTCACTAGGGATGATTTTGTCTAACATCTAGGACTTTTTACACTATGTTTTTTGTTTCTTATGTTCTGTAAATCTGCTTTGAGACAATGTTCATTGTTAAAAGTGCTATACAAAAAAAAATTTAATTGAATTGAACTGAATAGAATATGAACGCAGACAGTCCATGATTTGTACCACTCAAAGGACACATTCATGAAGATTATGAAGGGAAGCATCTTCCCTTCTAACTGGTCACCAGATTTCCATGTAAGCCAGTCCTTTGCATGCAATGTTTTGACTTTGGCTCCCAGACAGTGTGGTGTAAATATATAATGGCCTTTTTTCTTGTCAAATAAGGATGTGGAGACACACTGGTGGATCAGAGAAATATAATATCTGCATTGTATTATTTATTTATTTATTTGATCTGTTTTGAAGTAGTATTATAACAAGCGATAAATTATAGAGCCATTATTTGAAATAATTATTCATCCCTTACTTGTGAATCAAGCACGTGACTTAAATACTCAAACCTAAACAAAGCACAAGTGACACCTATTAGACATAATGACAGAGACTGGAAACCAACAAAAAGGCAGTGGGGGTCTCTAGTGGCCAGAAAACAGTCCACAACCCTGACAGGAAACCAGTAGATACACTATACTGCCAAAAGTATTCGCTCACCTACCTTGACTCGCATAGTGCTTAGAACTTAAGTGACATCCCATTCCTAATCCATAGGGTTCAATATGACGTCGGTCCACCCTTTGCAGCTATAACAGCTTCAGCTCTTCTGGGAAGGCTGTCCACAAGGTTTAGGAGTGTGTTCATGGGAATTTTTGACCATTCTTCCAGAAGCGCATTTGTGAGGTCACACACTGATGTTGGACAAGAAGGCCTGGCTCTCAGTCTCTGCTCTAATTCATCCCAAAGGTGTTCTATCGGGTTGAGAGTCAGGACTCTGTGCAGGCCAGTCAAGTTCATCCACACCAGACTCTGTCATCCATGTCTTTATGGACCTTGCTTTGTGCACTGGTGCACAGTCATGTTGGAAGAGGAAGGGGCCAGCTCCAAACTGTTCCCACAAAGTTGGGAGCATGGAATTGTCCAAAATGTCTTGGTATGCTGAAGCATTCAGAGTTCCTTTCACTGGAACTAAGGGGCCAAGCCCAGCTCCTGAAAAACAACCCCACACCATAATCCCCCTCCACCAAACTTTACACTTGGCATAATGCAGTCAGACAAGTATCGTTCTCCTGGCAACCGCCAAACCCAGACTCGTCCATCAGATTGCCAGATGGAGAAGCGCGATTCGTCACTCCAGAGAAGCGATGTCTCCACTGCTCTAGAGTCATGTGACAACACTGGAGTTATGCCACTCTGCTACAGTGTAAAGTAGTGAGTGTACAGCCTGTATAACAGTGTAAATTTGCTGTCCCCTCAAAATAACTCAACACACAGCCATTAATGTCTAAACTGCTGGCAACAAAAGTGAGTACACCCCTAAGTGGAGTAAGAAAAATAAAATGATGAGGGCATTGAAGATCTTAACGTAGAATTTTATTGCAGCGTCGCAGTGACAAAATACATAAGGTACTTTGGGTTCATCGGAGTCAAAAGAGCATAGGACAAATCCTGCTATAACCTTTTATACAGTGTTTCCGTGTGTAATTTAAATGAGTTTCACTTTAAATGTAAATTAGTGTAAGAACTGAGTATTCCCCAAATGGCTGGATGATACTGTCGTCTGGCCGGATGTCCTTATATGGTCATCAAGGTCACGTATACCTTGGCTAGGTATTGTTCTAAGTGTCCCCAAATGTCCCCAAATGGTCGGGTGATACTAAATGGTAATCACAGTCACGTATACCCTTTGTTCAGGGACTGTTCTTGATATCTTGCTGCCGCTCCCAGACTAATAATTGATTGGATTAAGTGTTCTAAATGTTTAGTAACGCTGCTTTAAGATAATGTAAAGATACCAAATAGATAAACTGATTTGAATCAAAGATATTTCTATATGATATGTAAGCCTTTTTGGGAATGAGCTCTTTCAGATGTGTACTGTGGAGTGGAATCTGGGTTGAGGCAGTCTGTAGTTTCTTACAGTCCCCCTTTGATGCTTTTGGCCCTGAAGCATCACAACACTTCCTTTACACAGATTACACCTCCCATTTCGGGCAGGTGCCCAGTGGCGGTGAAGCCCTGCAGTGGGTTATCCTCCTTCGGCCCTCAGAGAATCTTACCCGTCATCGAAACTTCACCTCATGCACACTGGTTATGGCTCCATTCCACTAGGCAAACTTATCATAATGTTTCTTTTTAAGAACCAAACATTTAGAACACTTAATCCAATCAATTATTAGTCTGGGAGGCGGCAGCAAGACATCAAGAACAGTCCCTGAACAAAGGGTATCACGTGACCGTGATTACCATTTAGTATCGCCCGACCATTTGGGACATTTGGGACACTTAGAACAATACCTAGCCAAGGTATACGTGACCGTGATTTAATATAACATTTACATCTTAGAATAAAAAAACACAAAAAGAACAGGAGCAAGGCTCCATAGTCATTATGGATGGCCATACAGCAGATATTATGTTTAAAAAACAAATGATTATAAAATAATAATAATAATAATAATAATAATAATACAGTGGAACCTCGACATAAAAATCCGTCTTCAAATTTTCTCCTTAAATTGAAATTTTGGAAGAAATTAGCATCGGCATATGAAGCATTTTCAACATCACGAGCGAACCGAGCCTTACGGCTAAGTTGTAGATTTTGGGAGGCTGGAGCGGATTATCTACATTTACATTATTTCTGAATTAAATTTGTATGCCGAGGTTCCACTGTTGTAGTAATAATAATAAAAATGAATGAAAAAACATTAACTTAAACAAAACTGGCAAGTCCTTAAAGGTTAAAGGTTGTCCCACTTTAGTCCTGGGTGTCTGACCCATGGTGGGATTGACCACTCGTCACAGAATGGACTGTGCAAAAGAATCTGTTTCTTTTTAAACAATTTGGTGCCTTTCGTGGTTGAAAGGAGGTTCATCAAAACTACCTACCTTCCTTCTTACCCACCTAACTGCATACTGACCACCACATTCTGCCACACCCACCTGCACCACCAGGCCTCATACACCCACCTGCCCCAGTCAGCCCAGCCCACGCAGCTACCCCAATAGGCTTCCCCTCCCGCCCACCCGTCAGCCTGTAACACGCCCAGCCCTGCCCTACCCCACCGGCTCCGAAACACAGCCCACTCCATCGCCCGCCTCCTGGCCACTGTCACGACACCACCGCCCACCCTCTCCAGACCCGATCAAGCGTGCCTGCCCTCCGGTGGGCCCCGCCTGTCACGCACACTCGTTCCCTGCCCCTCCACCTACCTAAACATGACCACCTCCCGGCCTACCCAGTCCCGCCCAGTCTACTGCACCCTCTCACCCCGCTGAATCCACCGACCTGAACACACACCTAACTAGGAACTAGAGCTGCCACGATTACTCCTTAACAAGCGGCCATCACGATTCCACACCATCTTAATCCTACTTTACTACAGTTCAGCTAAATCTATTTTCATGGAAATGAGAGAAGTGTAACGAGGAGAAGGCGTTCCCAAGTATCGTCTATTTTTCGGTTTTAAACTAGATTACGCTGCATTACAAGCAATGTTTAGTCACGGTTTCTACACTAGCGGTAACACCACCAACCTGTTTAATCACCTGAAACATTACAGACCACACTAACGTTAATAAGCGGCGTTATTCAGCGCGGGGAAGCGTCAATAAATGACTAACTGAATGACACTAAACCGATGCTGTTACAAACACCTTCACACTGTCTTTCACATGTGAGTAAAAATTATGATTTAAAATCTATTTTGATTAAAATAATGTCTAATTTAATTTACTAAAGGCTTAAAAATAAGATAAAATAATACAATAAACATAAAATGATTAAAACTAATAAGATAAAAATAAGATTATTATTTTATTATTCTTATTACAGATTATTAAGATGATTTTACTTTTTATAAGTAATAAATTCTATTTAAATAATTAAAATAAATTCATTAATATTAATTATTTGTGTTTTTAATAAATTCTATTCATTACTACAAAAAGTGAAATAAGAAGCGCCTCTTCATATTACATTTTGAGGAGCTTCTTCTATTTTATATGAATATCTTTATGACAAAATTGAGATTTTTATTTATTTCTCATGAAAAACCTGGTAGTCATTTGTCTATATTTGTTTAAATTTAATTAAAGCCAAGAGCATTTTTCTGTTTTGTTTACGTTTGGTAATTTAAGGTGCAGGGTTTCTAAACCACTAAAGTTCAAAGAAATAGAAAAGCGTGATTTATATTCTAAAAAAGCGTTTTATTTATTCATAAAAATATTTTTAAAATTACGATGTATTTCTCATTTGGTCCAGAATCGTGCAGCTCTACATCACACCTAAACACCTGAAACTCAACCTACTGACCTGAACAACTGTCCACCAACCTGCTCACTGACAGACCACCTACACACACCTACTGGCCTGAACAACTGTCCACCAACCTGCTCACTGACAGACCACCTACACACACCTACTGGCCTGAACAACTGTCCACCAACCTGCTCACTGACAGACCACCTACACACACATACTGACCTGCACAACTGTCCACCTACCTGCTCACTGACAGACCACACACACCTACAACCTGAACAACTGTCCACCTACCTGCTCACTGACAGACCTGACACACCTACTGCCTGTCCCACCTACCTGCTCACTGACAGACCACCTACACACACCTACTAGCCTGAACAACTGTCCACCTACCTGCTCACTGACAGACCACCTACACACACCTACTGGCCTACACAACTGTCCACCTACCTACTCACTGACAGACCACCTACACACACATACTGACCTACACAACTGTCCACCTACCTGCTCACTGACAGACCACCTACACACACCTACTAGCCTGAACAACTGTCCACCTACCTGCTCACTAACAGACCACTTACACACACATACTGCAGCCTGCACAACTGTCCACCTACCTGCTCACTAACAGACCACTTACACACACATACTAACCTACACACCTGCTCATCTACACACAAATACCCCCACCTACACAAATATCTACCTATCTACACCCCACCTACACAAATATCTACCAATCTACACCCCCACCTAATCATGCCTACATGATTAGTTGTGTACTGCACCCACCTACACACCCCACCTACACAAATATCTACCTATCTACACCCCAACTACACAAATATCTACCTATCTACACCCCACCTACACAAATATCTACCAATCTACACCCCACCTAATCATGCCCTACATGATTGTTGTCTGCACTGCACCCACCTACACACCCCACCTACACAAATATCTACCTATCTACACCCCCAACTACACAAATATCTACCTATCTACACCCCAACTACACAAATATCTACCAATCTACACCCCACCTACACAAATATCTACCTATCTACACCCCACCTAATCATGCATACACAGTTGTGTATGCACACCCACCTACACACCCCACCTACAGAAATATCTACCTATCTACACACCACATATACATGAATATCTACCTATCTACACACCACATATACATGAATATCTATCTACCTACACCCCACCTACACAAATCTCTACCCATCTACACCCCACCTACACAAATCTCTACCCATCTACACCCCACCTACACAAATCTCTACCCATCTACACCCCCACCTACACAAATCTCTACCCATCTACACCCCACCTACACAAATCTCTACCCATCTACACCCCACCTACACAAATCTCTACCCATCTACACCCCACCTACACAAATCTCTACCCATCTACACCCCACCTACACAAATCTCTACCCATCTACACCCCACCTACACAAATCTCTACCCATCTACACCCCCACCTACACAAATCTCTACCCATCTACACCCACCTACACAAATCTCTACCCATCTACACCCCACCTACACAAATCTCTACCCATCTACACCCAACCTACACAAATCTCTACCTATCTACACCCCACCTGTACAAATATCTCCCTAGCAGGGATAACTAGCATGCACAGGTCTGGTGGCAGTGAGCAGAGGCCGCCGGGCTAGGTAGGCAGGCGAGGCGGGCCGGACGGGCCAGGCAGGGCCAGGGCAGACTACGTGGACAGGCAGAGCAGGGCAGGTCGGGGGTTAGCCATATGGGGCAAGCTGTGTGAGCTGGGCTGAGTGGGGCAGGCTGGGTGATGCAGGCCGGGTGATGCAGGTAAGGTGAGGCAGAATAAGTGATGTGAAGTCACGCTAGCTGGCGTGATAGGATAGGAGCGGTAGGAATAAACTTACATATTAGAATTGTTTTGATTATTCTCAACAATTTTGATCTGAACTTCAGTTCTCAGTTCAAAGAACTCAATATCCAATGTCAGGTGATGTACACGTGATGTCAGGTGTAATAATAATAATGTAAATATTATAGACATCACTTTTCATAATACATAATGTTTAGTCTGTGTACTTGCCAGTGATGTTTTATAGTAAAAAAAAAAAACCTTAACATTTATGACTGCATTAATAACTATAGCACTGATAACAAAATCTTATCAAATAAAATCTAAATGTAAAGGTGATGAGGAGAGTTTACAAACTATACTGAAACTCTAATATCACAAAATCTCCTCAGATAAAATCTAAATGAACAGTCTGTACAGGTGATGAGGAGAGTAATGGGCTTTGGTTTTGCCTGAGTGATGAACTTCATCCATCTACATCTGGAGAGCAGACCATCACGCTCACCAGGACAGAACCACAGGCCAATGGTGATTCAACATCTGGAGGACAGACCATCAGGTTCCCAGGACAGAACCACAGGCCACTGGACATTGATGAATCATCATCTGGAGGGCTGACCATCAGGTTCCCCAGAACAGAACCACTGGCCACTGGTGAATCATCATTCATTCGTTTATCTGCCTTACGGACTCCAGTGTAGACCGACACACACACATACAGTAATTCAGTTAGTAATCCATCCTGTCTCAATGTTGCTCTGAATATGAACATCTGGAGTAAATATAAGAGTCTGAATAGAAAATGATCTGAATCCTTCACTAGCTACTCAGCAGTGTAGATACCTTGCTAAGTGATTTAGAAATGTTAACAATAGTCTGTGAGGATTGTAATGTACTGTGAACTGAAGGGTTGAACTCCAGATGTTGCTCAGATTTAAAGCTGGACTCTTTCTGTTCATCAGAAGGGCTACAATGTTCTGTATTGTCTGGCAGCAGCTGGCGAAGTTTCATCAACCACTTGGGTTCTTCTGCTTTCTGCCTTCGCAGCACCTTCTCAGAGAGCTAACAAGACACAAGACTTCTCCTGGAGTCAAAGTGGCGAGAAGAAAGAGGAAGATATGTTGTGATCATGGCTGGAAGGAGCTAAAGGAGAGTGAGGTTGTGGAGCTCAGGATGTTCAGTGTGTTTTAGCTTCACTGCATGAATAACGTTCATCTTCTTCTTCTACAGTATGAGGCACAAAAAACTCAACGTGTTTTCTCATCACCTTCGTTGCAATAATCTTCACTGAACTTCTACAAATCTGCACAACAGCAGAACTTTATAGAACAGGACTCTCCAACCTGTTTTCCTTTAAGACCTACTTTGACTAAATGGATAATGTTTTCATTTAGATCATTAAATTAGAGTTTTAAACACTTGTCAGTTTGAAGACACAAAAAATCTCTCTTAACTCAGTCTGAAAGTGTGAACCGTCTCCAAAGTAGAAACATGTCCCTAACTGCAGCCCTCAGTCACATGTCCCAACATGCCCACAGTGACATGTCCTAACACGCCCTCAGTCACATGTCTGCTGCGCCCTCAGTCACATGTCCCTAACGCCCTCAGTCACATGTCCTAACACGCCCTCAGTCACATGGCGTCAGTCCTACGCCCTCAGTCACATGCCCTAACACGCCCTCAGTCACATGTCCTAACACGCCCTCAGTCACATGTCCTAACACGCCCTCAGTCACATGGCGTCAGTCTGCACGCAGCCAGTCACATGACCTCAGTCACAGCTGGTAAATAACACCTGAATAGCAGTGAATAAACCCCTAACTAGACACTAATAATCAATTAAGTAATTATTAACTAATAATCGCTGCTATTAAAACTGATCAGAACTAAAGGTTGTGAAGTCTAAATGTACAAACTACAACAACATGACAGAAGTACACCCAATCAATACAGGAGCTTTCTGAACTAATAGATTTGATCAGATCATTAATCTCGAGCTTTTTGGACAAACTCTTGCTAAAGGTCATGCATGTGCACACCGGACACGGCACGTGCTTTTGCAGCTCACGGTCTCGTGCTCGTGCCGCTGTCCGGTCAGTAACCCCTCTGTCAGAAATACACCGTCTTTCTCATGGCATATGCAGGACTAAAACCCTACATGGGGAGCAGAAGCACGGTCTTGGTGCGGACGAGAATCAGGGATCGATCCACTAACATTAGTGTCTGTCACAGTATCTTTAGGAAGCAGAAATCTGTACATTTCTAGTGCACAAGGCGCAGTCTCTGCTACTAGCTCGTGTGTAGCTAGCCTGAACTAGCTAATGTTAGCTAAATTAGTATTAGGGAGAAACTACGTGTTAAGGGCGATAATAAAAGGAGAACTAGAACAAAAACCTTAACGTGTTTTGTCATCACCTTTGTTGCCATCATCTTCACTGAACTGCTACAAATCTACACAACAACAGCAGAACTTTATAGAACAGGACTCTCAACCTGTTTTCCTTTAAAACTACTTTGACTAAATGGATAATGTTTTCATTTAGATCATTAAATTAGAGTTTTAAACACTTGTCAGTTTGAAGACACAAAAATCTCTCTTACCTCAGTCTGAAAGTGTGAACCGTCTCCAAAGTAGAAATGATCAACCCTTCAGCAGTCCCACGTCACTGTTCTGATTCTGTAACGTCAGAACATTTCCATAGTAACCAGAGGCGTGGCTAGGGCTAATCCTTATCAATAGCTCTCGAGACCGGAAAGAGTTTAATCCAGCCCTGAATGTTTTATATAGCGTCAAATCCGCACCATAAATATCGTACTTTCGTAAAAATAAATAAATCACGTGATGCACAAGGATGCTAGTTTTATCTTTCCAGCATGCTAGTGTTTGTTATTCCAAAAATCAGCGTAGAATTTTATGCAGATTAGGGGGCGGGATAAAAGTCCCCATTGGTCCACTGCTCAACCTACTGCCCTATCACAGCCTATCAGTAAAGTGGCGATAAGCTGACCAGCGCTTCTCTGCCGGTTAGTGTTTGAACCTGTCTTAATCAAGTGAGAAGATTTAATTAATCCGTTTCTTAAATGTGTGTCTATTGTAGTATCGTGTCAAACTTCCTGTTATTATGCTAAAGTATTTTGATGAACTGGACAAGTGTATCATTGTACAATCATTAGCATCATAGCATAACATTATTGTTGCTCAAACAGTAGAGTAGTGCGCTAACAGCACTAAGCTCATGTGTTCAGTTTCATCATGATGAAATGTAGAGCTTTAAAGTAATGTCATTCACTTTGTGTTTACTCTGATCTCTGTATTAACCCAGACTCTTAATCAGGAGTCCTGTATCACCATGTCCACAGGTTCAGGTCAGCCAGATACAGGGTCAAATACAGGCTCAGGTCAGTCGGATACAGGGTCAGATACAGGTTGGGTCAGTCAGATACAGGGTCAGATACAGGCTCCAGGTCAGTCAGATACAGGGTCAGATACAGGCTCAGGTCAGTCAGATGCAGGGTCAGATACAGGTTCAGGTCCAGTCAGATACAGGGTCAGATACAGGCTGAGGTCAGTCAGATACAGGGTCAGATACAGGCTCAGGTCAGTCAGATACAGGGTCAGATATAGGCTCCAGGTCAATCAGATACAGGGTCAGATACAGGCTCAGGTCAATCAGATACAGGCTCAGATACAGGCTCCAGGTCAGGTCAGATACAGGCTCCAGATCAGTCAGATATAGGGTCAGGTCAATCAGATACAGGCTCAGGTCAGTCAGATACAGGGGTCAGATACAGGCTCAGGTCAGTCAGATACAGCGTCAGATACAGGCTCAGGTCAGTCAGATACAGCGTCAGATACACGCTCAGGTCAGTCAGATACAGCATCAGATACAGGCTGAGGTCAGTCAGATACAGGGTCAGGTCAGTCAGATACAGGGTCAGGGGCTGCAGGATCAGAGACGGACACATGCACTAATCAGGACATGGCCATTCCAGAAACCAGGAAAGATAAAAGCTTTAGTCTGAATGTTCAGGGCTGCCATTACAGCAGTGTTCTTGCTTATACAAGATCTACATGTTTGATATATAAAATACAGTTGTTGGTTTGTTTTTTTGCATAATGTTTTTAAAGTATTTGACTCTGCACTTCTGTTTCTGCCCATTGCAGTAGTTTTATCATTTATAATAAGTTTTTTTTTAAGTTTTTGTAATTCTGTGTCAAGGGCTGTTACTGCTAGTTCTGTCCTATGTTGAAAAAAGAAAGAAATAAAATAAAGTTTTATTAAAGCGGTGAGTGTGATCATGTATAACAGTGCAGTGTGTGTTACAGTGTGATCATGTATAACAGTGCAGTGTGTGTTACAGTGTGATCATGTATAACAGTGCAGTGTGTGTTACAGTGTGATCATGTATAACAGTGCAGTGTGTGTTAGTGTGATTTTCCATGATATTCTTTGTTTTGTCCTAGAAGTTCTTTCTGTTCTGTTTGGACAACATGTGCTGAACACAGACACTCAGTGACAGTCTTCTGTATCTTAGATAGGCCTTGTCGTAGTAAACTTCATAAAATTGCCAGTGAACACGTCAACCACCACGTCTGATTCTGCTGGCGTCTTTTGTTTACCTATAGATAATAATGAAGATTATACCTTTCTTCTGTATAAATACTCCCTGTTCATCTCATTAAATTTCGAAGAGTTCTGCTATTTAATCACTGTTTCTGCATAGTTCTTTAGCATCTCTTCCCTGAATTTAGCGCGACTCAGGAATTTTCTCAGAGTGAACACAAAAATTCTAAAACTAGGTTTCCATGTTCTCCTTGTATTTTGTTAATCATGTTCTATTTGTCCGTGTCTTGTGTTGGTTTCGTTTGATTCATGTTAATAAAGCAGCGCTTTAATTGTTCAGCATGTGGGTCTGTAACACTGTGTGCAGGAGTTAGCGACTATCACAGAGATCTGGGTTTGGTCCCTTCCAGCGAAGTCTCGATTATTACACACAAACTTAGTTAAATGAATGTGATTTCTATTTCTATGCTCTGTTGCAATCATATGCACAGGCTGCAAACACACTGTGCATTGTACACTGTCTGTGCATATGACATGACATTCATCCTGTGAATCACATTTATACCTGTGCACTGTTATACATGATCACACTGTAACACACGCTGCACTGTTATACATGATCACACTGTAACACACGCTGCACTGTTATACATGATCACACTGTAACACACGCTGCACTGTTATACATGATCACACTGTAACACACGCTGCACTGTTATACATGATCACACTGTAACACACGCTGCACTGTTATACATGATCACACTGTAACACACGCTGCACTGTTATACATGATCACACTGTAACACACACTGCACTGTTATACATGATCACACTGTAACACACACTGCACTGTTATACATGATCACACTGTAACACACACTGCACTGTTATACATGATCACACTGTAACACACTGCACTGTTATACATGATCACACTGTAACACACACTGCACTGTTATACATGATCACACTGTAACACACACTGCACTGTTATACATGATCACACTGTAACACACTGCACTGTTATACATGATCACACTGTAATATACTGTGCCATGTCTACTGTGTATACTCTATAATAATGTATCATATGTCATTACCATACTGTTTATCCAAGTATATGTTTAGATTGCAATTTAGACTGTACAGGCTGATTACAGACTATATATAGAAGTATTTAAATTTGTACATTACATATTCTACTGCAATGTCTGGAGCTGTACTCAAGAATTTCACTCACTTCTACATGTGTGGATGGTGATGTGACAATAAAGTGATTTGATCTGATCTGAGTTAAAACTACAGACAGCTGTTTACAGACACCAAACTCCTGAAATATCACCTGTGTGCTGTTTATTTTGTGGGCATGTACTCCAATAATACAGCATAAATATTTTAGTTTGTAGTGTTTCAATTAGAACTCCATCACCATATCATACAAAAATAATAATGAACATAATTTATTTAGAGTAAGCGCTCTGTGTGCTGCCATTGTCCAGTATAAAGTCCACTATGATTAACTCATGTTAATAATAAGAATATGAACAATAAAATAATTACAACACAGGACAGCTGTTCTAACTGTTAGATAAGCTTTATTTCAACTCCACTGATCAAAATGTTTGCTTACAGTTGCCTTTTAGTCCTACTGCCAACACGATTTTTCCATTTTCAGACAGTTCACATTTATCTATGACAAGAAGCAAGATATGCCACAAATGATCTAAAAGCACACCATCAGACTGAGCTTTGTCCAGCAACTTCCATGTACATTAGTGTCTTAAAAATCAATTTTAGCCACAGCAGTATGTCAGAGCTTGAGATGCATTTCCTCAAAACACCTGGAATCAGTTATAAATGTTGCCTGCACAGACAAAACAAGGACATTTTAAGACGCATTGAGGCCATTTCTGTCAAAAATGAACACACTTAAATTAATACACTAGCCTTCAAAATAAGGGATGTACAAAACAGAAAAGAAATATATAAAAGGTGGACACTTTATAGCCTTGCTAAAGCCATAATATATATAGTGGGGTCCAAATGCCATTTTTTTTATTTAATACATTAATTTGTTTTACAGATTATATTATTTGACAACAACTTGAAGTCAAATCTTTGAAATTTATGCTTTCTGAGTTTCTAGCATTTAGCATGTTGCCTTTTTTGCTTTAAATGAGTGTGTGCATGTGAGCTGCATGGACACCACAAGTTTATGCAAAACCTTACAAGTCATTTTAGATCAAATGCATCAGTGTGTCACTTGAACACATGCTTCAGTAAAAAAGATCAGACATGAGGAAAATCTGACCTTTAAATAGACACCTAGAAAGAGTACAGAATCTTAAATTAACTATTGTTTACTTTCTATATTTTAAATAGGAAAAAATGCAGTTGAAGAAAAATCCCAGATTATTAATGTGGTCACAGAATTTGTTGTTTTACCCGAGTTGGTTTCTTCAAGTCTATTGTTTGTTGGCCTGGCTCTCAGTCTCCGCTCTAATTCATCCCAAAGGTGTTCTATCGGGTTGAGGTCAGGACTCTGTGCAGGCCAGTCAAGTTCATCCACACCAGACTCTGTCATCCATGTCTTTATGGACCTTGCTTTGTGCACTGGTGCACAGTCATGTTGGAAGAGGAAGGGGCCAGCTCCAAACTGTTCCCACAAAGTTGGGAGCATGGAATTGTCCAAAATGTCTTGGTATGCTGAAGCATTCAGAGTTCCTTTCACTGGAACTAAGGGGCCAAGCCCAGCTCCTGAAAAACAACCCCACACCATAATCCCCCCTCCACCAAACTTTACACTTGGCATAATGCAGACAGACAAGTACCGTTCTCCTGGCAACCGCCAAACCCAGACTCGTCCATCAGATTGCCAGATGGAGAAGCGCGATTCGTCACTCCAGAGAACGCATCTCCACTGCTCTAGAGTCCAGTGGCGGCGTGCTTTACACCACTGCATCCGACGCTTTGCATTGCACTTGGTGATGTATGGCTTGGATGCAGCTGCTCGGCCATGGAAACCCATTCCATGAAGCTCTCTGCGCACTGTTCTTGAGCTAATCTGAAGGCCACATGAAGTTTGGAGGTCTGTAGCGATTGACTCTGCAGAAAGTTGGCGACCTCTTCACACTATGCGCCTCAGCATCCGCTGACCCCGCTCCGTCAGTTTACGTGGCCTACCACTTCGTGGCTGAGTTGCTGTCGTTCCCAAACACTTCCACGTTTTTATAATACAGCTGACAGTTGACTGTGGAATATTTAGGAGCGAGGAAATTTCACGACTGGACACGGCACGACACGACACAGGTGGCATCCTATCACAGTTCCACGCTGGAATTCACTGAGCTCCTGAGAGCGACCCATTCTTTCACAAATGTTTGTAAAAACAGTTTGCATGCCTAGGTGCTTGATTTTATACACCTGTGGCCATGGAAGTGACTGGAACACCTGATTCTGATTATTTGGATGGGTGAGCGAATACTTTTGGCAATATAGTGTATATGTTACAATCATACATGTTATTAGTACCTGGTTTTTCTACTGTTTTTCAAAGCTGTACATAATTTCATTTTATTTCATATCATTTTACATTCCATTGTACGTTCTTTTTGGCTTCAAAGAAATATGGCTTTAAACACTTTTCCTTTAAATAAGTGAATTCAAATGAATGAACCACAACTTATTGGAAGCCGTACGAGATATTGGGCTACTTTTCTTGCCGAAAGCCCGGTGAGTGTATAGCATGTTCACTTTTAGCTCGTAACTGTGGCTAATATGCTAACAAGAAATGACACCACACTTGATATTGTTGTCTAGATACTTGTCATGAAAACCAGTCGGGAGTTTGTGAGAATGATGTCTAATGTCACGCGCTTTGGTGCCTTTTTGTAATTATTGTTATTATCTTGATGTGTGGTTTGCGGGCATTCCAGTTTCGGGGTGCAGCTAAATATATATATTTTTTCTTTTTTTACTTTTGGGTACTGATGGACGGACAAGCAGAGAGTCGAGCTGCTTCTTCTTCTCTTGTTTAATGGCGAATAACTCCTTAGGATCATTATCGCCACCTACTGTACTGGATGTGAAGTAAGTTTACTTAGGTGATGAGTCTGAAATTTGAGAAGGGGATATTTTGGTGGATGTTCCGTTTTCTTTCCAATCTATGGCGCACTCAGTTCACATGCTCATGCTAGCGCTGCGTGTTTAGCTCCTCTAACACTCACAATTAGCTCTTCATGCCCCAGATTAGGTAGAATACTCCCATCCACACATATTATCATCTAGATCCTAAACCTGGGTCATAAATATATACTGTATTTAATCAGTGCTCTGTATACCTGTTCACGTTGTCTTTCCCCACTTCACTCTCATGGTGGAAGTGAGACTCAGATGGTGTCTTCATGCTTCTGATTCACTGAAGACTCCTGGTTTATGTCATCTGTAGTGGGCAGGGCAGGGGTCCTTGATCTCCACGATTGAGAACCCTGTGCTAAAATGAGGATGTGAACAAAACATTTCCTCTAAGGTACATAGTCTCAAGGTCAGCTTGCAAACCTAAAAGCCATACAGATGTCAGTGAAGGTAGTCACAGTAAGCTCCCTGTTTTACAGTTGTTCATGTTAAACAGCATTTTCTCAGGTTCTCCCAATGCATGTCGCACTACTCTGTGGTTGTTGTTTTGTTAAATCTGGTATTTACTTTATTTCATGTTGTGTAAATTCAGGACCAAGTGCATTTTGGAAGAACTGACTGTTCATGAGTGTGTGCATATAATAAAAAATCTCTTCCTTTTATTCTTGTGCTGGGTGAAGTTGCATTTCAAAATGCATAATTACACAATTCATATTTTACCTGTAATGCATAGGAAATGCCTAGTTCCTGACCAGAAAATGGGAGTAAATGTAACTTTCAAATGTGACTAGTACATTTAGAAAAACAAAGTAGGGTCCACTCAAAGTTAAGTAATATGGAAGCTTTAAAAAAAATTAGGTTTAAGTTTCAATAAAAATACACTTTTAAAACTTTCAAAGTTAAGTAGAGCAAACCCAAAACAATGACTAAGGAAATGCAGAAATTTAGAGCAAGAAGTATTTCTTACATATAGAAAATTAAGTAATAAATACAAAGACTAGTCTTACTTGAACTACATAATTATTTTTATTAGGTAGATCAGGCTGAATATTTTTATAAGTGCAGACTGGTTAAAAAATAATTTAAAAAATAATAGTAATAATAATATAGTCACCTTTAGAAAATGTGGATTCAAACACATTTCTTATTCTTCTTCAAGCAGAAGCGTTCCTTCCGCCCATGGCTACAGGGGTGGCGGTTGACCACGGGGCCTTAAGCCGAGACCATTCAAGGTCAGTGACCTGCCGCGAGCCGCGAGCCAAGGCCGAGCTCCCTCCTTCCTTGGGAATGGTTAGATGTCTCCTGTAGAGCTGGTGAAGTGGAAGGCGTGTTAGTCGCACGGCAGACCATTTGTAGTGCCCGTGCCAGGCTTCCTCCTTGTCTGGCCGAATGACTCGGTCATCTTCTTACCACTCACGCGTAACCCCACCGCCGCCCTCAGGTAGCGTGGGATTTGAGTGGTGTAAGGCTCCCATGCCTTCTGTCTATGCCCTTAAGGAAAAAGCTCTACCGCTTTCTAAAGAAGTTTGCCTCTCCGGTCTGGACGTGGTGCGCAGTCGTGCCGACAAAAACCTGCTCACTCACACGTACAGGAGAGGCCTGGCAGAGGTGCCGAAATAGCTCATTTGGGAGAGCGTTAGACTGAAGATCTAAAGGTCCCTGCTTCGATCCCGGGTTTCGGCAGCTGGAGCACAGTTCCGCAACTTATGCCTCAGATTTGAAAACAAAACGTGGAAATAGTGCAGGATAAAGGTCTGAAAGGTAAAAGGTCTAAAAGCCCCCTGGTCCGAGACGAGAGCCGAAAAACTCGGATGCTACAGAACTCTTAGGTTCTTGTTGAACGCTTAGCCTGCACCCTTCAGTTTACGTGACCGCATGCCTCAATACCTGCATACAAATCATTGAAAGGTAGCCTCCTAGCCCGCACGCCATTAGAAAACCCATGCTTTTGACAAGGCTCCTTGGAAGCGCTGCCACCTGACGAGGTGGCCGAGAGGTTAAGGCGATGGACTGCTAATCCATTGTGCTCTGCACGCGTGGGTTCGAGTCCCACCCTCGTCGTGCGTGTGTTTCCCCTTTACCGCTATGCGCCACACAGCAGCAACTGAATGCTCCCCCAGACAGTCGTGCAGCATGAAAACAACAGTGATCCGACTACTTTGAAAATCGTGCAGTGTGAACTTGGCATAAGTGTTTCACAACCTTGGGCTGCATTCCCATGCTGGTTGGACACACATGCTGTAACATATATGCACACACACATGAGCAAGCCGCCTCAACAGGAGGTGGAGGATATGGACCGCCAATCCACGTTTCAAAATTAAGCTCTACCCCACCCCACAACTTCAGGCCCAGTATAGAACACACACACACGTATACATAAAATGTTTTTTCCCCATGTTATGAGACTAATTTAATGTAATGCTTTCTTTCCGCTTCCAGGAATCAAAAACGAAAACAAACTGGAAAAATAAAGAAAACTGAAGAGCTGACTAAGAAGCAACATGAAAAGAAAAAAAGACAGTGGTCAGTTATTTTTTAGTACCATGGTAAAATGCTTCATGTTTTTTAGGTAAACGTTGAAATGTTGTCCTGTTTATTCCTGTTTTAATGTTTTTCTTACACAAGGTATAAGAAAAAGTATACAAGGCTCAGTATAAATCTCAGACTAGTATACTTATTATCATTACCCAAATAATTAACCTCATTACTGAAACCTATATATCATTACCGAAACTCATGATTATTAGATGTTAATTTAATTAATAGAGATATAGTACTTTGATTTTAAATGCATGTGCAGAATCTTAAAATGATGTTCTCTCAGGTTTGTCACGTCATTTTGAAAAAATGTCAGGTTTCTTCAAAATATAAAGAAAAAATGTTTGTAAATTGTGGACGGTGTTGCGGTAATGAGAGAAATCAGTCAAAATTTAAAAAACTGTTAAATTAAAAATAAATATTATTTCAGAACTTGAAGTAACTGTGCATGACTATTAATAATCCATTTTTAAAACTGTGAAAATGTATTTGCTTTTCTATCAGTGTTAATGTTTTCACAGTGTTGCAGTAATGAGATTTTTTAGGACTTTTGGAAATTATGTTCAAAAAGGTGTTAAATGATAAGTAAAAGTTTTTAAATTAATGTTCACAAACACTCCAGACTTTGTTGCTAATGTCTAAAAAAAAAAAAGTTAATTTAAGCATTTTTAAAATTTTCATGTTTGAAATTTTTAAAACCAAGATTTCGTGAGAATCACCCAGATATGTGTGTAAATGTTTGTAGAGGAAGTGCTGGAGTATGCTGTAAAAACATCGATTTTAAAGTACTATCCGCTGTCGTCTGCACTCTGCATGCTAATCTTTGTTTTAAAATTGTTCTTCTGATGTCTGAAGGTCCAGAGAGTGCTGAGGGTAAACCCATGGGCTTGGAATCGAAGTACAAGTGGGTTTTTAGAACAGAATGCACTCTTTATATGAGGTGTCTGCTAAGACCTATATTTTGTAAAGGTGTATGATGTATTCTGTGTGTGTGTGTGTGTGTGTGTATGATGTATTCTGTGTGTGTGTGTGTGTGTGTGTATGATGTATTCTGTGTGTGTGTGTGCTTGATGTATTCTGTGTGTGTGTGTGTGTGTGTGTGTGCATGATGTATTCTGTGTGTGTGTGTGTGTGCTTGATGTATTCTGTGTGTGTGTGTTTTAGGCACCTGTTGGAGCTGTTAAGGAGGACAGCGGTTCACGGTGAGAGTAACTCTTTGCATATCATCGGTCCATGTGGATCTGTTAAAACCATGGTACGAAGATGTCTGTGTGCTACTTCTGTTAGGTTAGGATACACACATGTACTTTACACTAAGCTGTTGTGTGTGTATGTGTGTGTGTGTGTGTGTGTGTGTGTGTGTGTGTGTAGCTGCTACGTTGTGCTCTGAGAGAGCTGCTGGACTTGCAGGAGGTGAAGATGAATGTCCTGCAGGTTCACCTGAGCAGTGAGTGTTGTGTAAAAGAGCGTGTGTTTAAAAGAGGCTGCTGGTTTAAGTCACGGCTCCGTTCATGGCCGCGTGTCTCGTGCAGGTCTGCTGCAGATGGACGACCGGATCGCTCTGAGAGAGATCACACGCCAGCTTCAACTGGAGAACGTCGTAGGAGACAAAGTGTTGGTGAGTGTGTTCCAGTATTCCTGGAATTCTCGAGTCGTGTATACAGCTGGGACGTTACAGGAGCGGCAACATCACATGATTCAAAAGAAGTGAATGTGAGAGAAACTTGGGAGTGATATTACTGTAACTGATAACCCAGTCTGTCTGTCTGTCAGCTGCCTGCCTGCCTACCTGTCTGTCTGTCTTCTTGCCTGCCTGTCTGTCTGTGCACCTGTCTGTCTGTCTGTCTGTCTGCCTACCTACCTACCTACCTGTCTTTCTTCCTGTCTGTCTTCCTGCCTGCCTACCTGTTTGTCTGTCTGTCTTCCTGTCTGCCTGTCTGTGCACCTGCCTGTCTGTCTTTCTGTCTGTCTTCCTGCCTGCCTTCCTGTCTGTCTGCCTGCCTGTCTTCTTGTCTGTCTGCCTGTCTGCCTACCTGTCTGTCTTTCTGTCTGTCTGCCCACCTGTCTGTCTATCTTCCTGCCTGTCTGTCTGTCTGCCATTACCTGTTTGCCTGTCTTCCTGCCTGTCTTCCTTCCTTTCTTTCTTCCTGCCTGTCTGCCTTCTTGCCTGCCTGTCTTCCTGCCTGCCTACCTGCCTGTCTGTCTTCTTCCCTGCCTGCCTGTCTTTGCACCTATCTGTCTGCCTGCCTACCTACCTACCTGTTTGTCTGTCTTCTTGCCTGCCTGCCTGTCTGTGCACCTGTCTGTCTGCCTGCCTGCCTGCCTACCTGTCTGTCTGTCTGTCTGTCTTCCTTCTTGGCTGTCTTCCTTTCTGTCTGTCTTCCTGTCTGCCTGTCTGTGCACCTGCCTGTCTAACTGTTTTTCTGTCTGTCTTCCTGCCTGCCTGCCTGTCTGTCTGCCCACCTGTCTGTCTATCTTCCCTCCTGTCTGCCTTCTTGCCTGCCTGTCTTCCTGTTTGCCTACCTGTCTGTCTGTCTGTCTTCCTACCTGTCTTGGCTACCTGTCTGTCTGCCTGTCTGTCTGACTACCTGGCTGTCTGTATGCCTACCTATCTGTCTGTTTCTCTGTTTGTCTGCCTGCCTCCCTCTCTGCCTACCTGCCTGCCCACATGCCTGCCTATCTGACTGCCCGTCCTATCTGCCTGTCTACATGTCTGTCTTCCTCCTGTCTGTCTGTCTGTCTGCAGGTGATAAAAGCAGCAGTCAGCCAGTGTTCTTCATCCTGGAAGAGTTTGATCTGTTTGCTCATCATAAGAACCAGACGCTGCTGTACAACCTGCTGGATGTTTCTCAGTCTGCTCAGGCTCCTGTAGCTGTGGTGGGACTCACCTGCAGACTAGTATGTACACACACACACACACACACACACACACACACACACACTTAATATACCTGTCACCAAAAAACGCCGCATGTTTATAAAATCTCTGTATTTTTTTCCTGTTTGTTTATTCCAGGACGTTCTTGAGCTCTTGGAAAAGTGTGTGAAGTCTCGTTTTTCCCACAGACAGAGTCACCTGTTGAGTTCTCTGACTTTCCGTTAGTATCGAGACTCCTTTCGGTCCGAGCTCACGCTGCAGGATGACTTCCCGACAGCAAAGTTCTCTCAAGAGTGGAACCTCTGCGTCTCGATGCGACACACCGCATCACGAACCTGAACTGAAGTGTTACACTGCTCACATGTGAACATACACACTGCTGGAGGAAGCTCACGTGTTTTCCTCGATTGTACATAGCACGTGTTCTCTCTCCTCGTCTTCCTCACCACTGATGATGATGATGATGATGAGGGAGTAATTATAATGATCCAATTCTAACCATGACAACCATGATTTGACCAAGCATGACCAATTAGAGTAAAATAAAAATATCTAACGGCTTAATATATATATATATATATATATATATATATATATATATATATATATATATATATATATATATATATATATACAGGTGCAAAGTTGATTTATTTCAGTAATTCAATTCAACAAGTGAAACTGCTGTATTATATAGAGCCATTACACACAGACTGATATATCTCAAGTGTTTATTTCTTTTAATTTGGACGATTATGGCTTACAGCTAATGAAAACCCAAACTTCAGTATCTCAGAAAATTTAAATATTGTGAAAAGTTCAATATTGGAGACTCATAGTGTCGCACTCTCATCAGCTAATTAACATAATATACCTGCAAAGGTTTCCTGAGCCTTTAAATGTCACTGAGTCTGGTCCAGTAGGCTTCACAGTCATGGGGAAGACTGCTGACTTGACAGACATCCAGAAGACAGTCATTGAGACCCTGCACATGGAGGGTAAGACACAAAAGGTCAATGCTGTAGTAGCTTGATGTTCACAGAGTGCTGTGTCCAAGCACGTTAATGAAATTTGAATGGAAAGAAAGTGTGATAGAAAAGGTGCAGAAACAACAGGGATAACCGCAGCCTTGAGAGGATTGTGAAGCGAAGCCCCTTCAAGAATCTGGGGGAGATTCACAAGGAGTGGACTGCAGCTGGTGTCAATGTCGCATTCCTTGTGTCAAGAAAACCAGTCCTGAACCAGAGGCGATATCAGAGGTGTCTTACCTGGGCTAAAGGAACAAAAAGGACTGGACTGTTGCTCTGTGGGCCAAGATCCTCTTTTTCAGATGAAAATAAATTTTTTTTCCATTTCCCATTTGGAAATCAAGATCCCAGACTTTGAAGGAAGAGAGGAGGGGCAAAAAATCCAAAAGTTGCTTGAGGTCCAGTGTAAAGTTTGGGGAGTGGTTTGGGGAGCCCATGTATCATCTGCTGGTGTTGGTCCACTGTGTTTTATCAGGTCCACAGTCATCTACCAGGAGGTTTTAGAGCACTTACCATGCTTCATTCTGCTGACCAGCTTTTATGGGAGATGCTGATTTCATTTTTCCAGCAGGGACTCTGGCACCTGCCCACACTGCCAAAAAGATACTTAATATCTGGTTTAAGTGACCATGGTGTCCATGTGCTTGATTAGCCAGCAAACCCCTGTGAAATCCCATAGAAATCCCATAGAGAATCCAGTGGGATACTGTGAAGAGGAAGATGTGAGACACCAGACTAACAACGCATGAAGAGGCTGAAGGGGCTATCCAGAGCAACCTGGGCTTCCATAACACC